>NW_026511222.1:114486-115773 GCF_027579735.1 Bombina bombina | reverse complement strand
ATCAAAGTTTTTTTTAAAAAAAAATTAAATAATTTTTTTAGCATATTTACATATGCTACTTTGTAGGATCCCCCCTTAGCCCCCAACCTCCCTGATCCCCCCAAAACAGCTCTCTAACCCTCCCCCTCTGCCTTATTGGGGGCCATCTTGGGTACTGGCAGCTGTCTGCCAGTACCCAGTTTGCAAGAGAAATGTTTTTTTTTTTTATTGTTATGTTCTTTTTCTGTAGTGTAGCTTTCCCCCCCCCCCCCCACAGACCAATCCCCCACCCCCTGACTAATGTATTTTTATATAAATATTGACTACTTTTTAAAACTTTTAATACATAATTTTTCTGTAGTGTAGCGGTTCCCACCCGCCCCCTCCCCGTGCACAGAGTGGCTCTCTCTGCACCGGATTGCTAAAAAAGGTTATTGCAGGATGCCTCGATATCGAGGCATCACTGCAATAACTGGAAAGCAACTGGAAGCAAGCAGGATCGCTTCCAGCTGTTTTCCAGACCAAGGACGTACGCCACACGTCCTCGGTCATTAACTGTATTTTTTTTTAGGACGTGTGTCGTACGTCCTTGGTCGTTAAGGGGTTAACCAAACTCAAAATGTAAAGTCAGATTAAAGGGATATGAAACCCAAAAAAAATTCTTTCATGATTCAGATAAAGAATACCATTTTAAAAAACTTTCCATTTTACTTCTATTATTTAATTTGCTTCCTTCTCTTGTTATCCTTTGTTAAAGGAGCAGCAGTGCATTAGCTTGAGCTAGTTGAACACAGCCAATTAGCCAATGAAAAGAGGCATATATGTGCACCCACCAATCAGCACCCAGCTCCCAGTAGTGCACTGCTACTCCTGAGCCTACCTAAGTATGCTTTTCAACAAAGGATACCAAGAGAACAAGAAAAGTAGACAATAAAAGTAAATTGGAAAGTTGTGTAAAATTGCATGCTCTATCTGAACCATGAAAGAAAAATGTGGGGCTTCATGTCCCTTTACTGATTGTTCTTAAATTAGGATGGTATAATAAAGAGTGAATGGGGTGTGTTTACATTATAAATATGAAAAAAATGTATTTCTCCAATAAATGACTGACAGCTATACCTGCTATTTTGTTTTTATTTCTATCTTCTTAAAGGGATAGGCAAATCAAAATTAAACTTGCATGATTCAGATCAGTGGTCTCAAAGTACAGGCCCTGGGGCCAAATGTTGCCCTCAAGATAGTGTAATCTGGCGCTCTCTTGCGTATTAGGTAAATTATTAATTTATCCGGTTTTTAGGTTCTAAGAGG
>NW_026511222.1:0-114386 GCF_027579735.1 Bombina bombina | reverse complement strand
TTTTATTTAATGTAGGATAACATTTCATTTATTTCTCTCATATTTAATTGTGATTGAATTTGTGGTTTTCTTTTTACTATTTTTCATTTTTTAATCTGAACTATACGTTTCTGTTCATAAAACGGTGTCCTAAAGCCTACAGCTACAAATCTGTTAACGAAAGCTGATTCCCCACCTAGCTGATGTCAGCAGGTTGATTTAAAGGTTCTAACAGGGGAATTATTATATTCCCTAGCACCTGATCTATTTAAAGCCACACACCCTGAGTTTATAACCTTTTCGGGAGGAAAAGCTGTTTATTGAATCAGATTTAAACCGTTTTTTAGGGGCGACTTTAAAGGGACAATATATTCAAAATTAAAAGTGAAACTTTCATGATGTGGGATAGAGCAGCAATTTTATACAACTTTCCAAATTACTTCTGTTATCAAATTTGCTTTGTTTTCTTGGTATCTTTTATTGAAGAATAAAACTAGGTAGGCTCATTAGAGCTCAGGAGTGTGCACGAGTCTTTAGTACTCTATGGCAGCAGTGTTTTTGCAATATTATTTGTAGCTCTTTGTTATAACAATGTTGCATAAACACTGCTGTCATAGAGTACTAAAGACTTGTGCACCACTCCTGAGCTGTTATGAGCCTACATAGTTTTATTCTTCATAAAAAGATGGCAAGAGAATGAAGCAAATTTTGATAACAGAAATAAATTGGAAATTTGTTTAAAATTGCATTCTCTATCCAAATTATGAATGTTTAATTTTTACTTTACTGTCCTTTTAACTCTAGTTTAACTTGTTAGTCTCCACCTTCAACTTGAGACCAGTGAAGTAAAAAACCAATATATAATACAAGTGTATATGTGTTTAAAAATCAGTCCACAATGGGCTTGGTTTTTTTGGAATAAATATTTAGCTCCATTCTTGTGAGATTTTAGCACCTAACACATTCTTCTCTCTTACTTGGAAATGGTATAACACACTGTGTCTCCATTGTCCTGATTCATACAATTCCAGGTATAACTATGACACATGAAGATGCACCCTCACAATGCTGATAACACTCTCCTGCTACCTAGATCTTATGAATTTGCTGTAATAAAACACATCAACACTATATCCTGATTGTAAATGAAACAAAAACCTAGGTTGCTCAGAGGTCTGTGTGCCAGAATAATTTGTATCACTCAGTGTGCTGCTTGTAATTATTGGTAATTTGCCCCTTGTGATTCTTTCAGGTATAGTTACATGGTATACAAAGTAATACAATGGTGTCTTCTATAATGTTATTCACTCTGTGTAGAAGAAAAAAACACTATTTCTAGCATGAGGTGATATAAATCTACCTCCTGGTAAGAAGCAAAGTGCTGACATAAATCAATTTGAGTTAGACATTGGCAGGTCATACAATCACTTTCTTTCCTTGAAATTTGCTGCTGTACTGGATTTTATAGCTAAATATAGAATTTAGAACCTTGTTCACATTACTCTACAATGGTCCTATACTGCCCTGAAACTATTTTACATTAACCTCAAATACACTTTTACATTTTCTCCCAGTAGATTGAAGACGTAAGAATGGTATAAAGGCTGCCAAGAAGCCACTTAATGTCGTCTATAGATGTGTGATGAGTAGATCTGCAGAGACAAATTAAATGCTACATCTGTTTCTTTTATGAATCTGCTTCAATAAGTTAATGGTTTTGTCAAGGAATCAAAAGGAAATGCAACTGTATCTATTTAACAACAATATCAAGTTATTCTAATCCATGCTGCTTATCTGCTACATTAAAGGGACACTGAACCCGAATGTATTCTTTCATGATTCAGATAGGGCATTACATTTTAAGCAACTTTCTTATTACTCCTATTATCAATTTTTCTTCGTTCTTTGCCTATCTTTATTTTAAAAGCGGGAATGTAAATCTTAGCAGCCAGCCCAATTTAGGTTCAGCACCATGGATAGCGCTTGCTTATTGGAGGCTTACATTTACCCACCAATAAGCAAGCATAACCCAGGTTCTCAACCAAAAATGGGCCGGCTCCTATGCATCACATTCCTGCTTTTTAAAATAAAGATAGCAACAGAACGAAGAAAAATTGATAATAGGAGTAAATCTAGAAAGTTGCTTAAAATTGCATGCTCTTTCTGAATCATGAAATACAAAATGTAGGCTTAGTGTCCCTTTAAAACCATATCTTTGACATTGGACACCCCTACATTACAGCAATGTTTTGTCTCATGTATTAATTGCACTTTAACATCTATTTCAGCAGACCAAGCACAAGAAATAACTTTAGAGATATGAAACCCAATTTTTTCTTTCACGATTCAGATAGAGCATGCCATTTTAAACTGTCTAATTTATTTCTATTATCAATTTGTCTTTGTTTTCTTGGCAGTGTTCTGTTGAAATGAGCTCCCTTGTCAAAATTTGCTACCTCTATGTGCGGCATGCACACAATTAAAGCGACAGTCAAGTCCAAAAAAAACTTTCATGAGTCAGATAGGCATGTATTTTTTTTTTTTAATTTCTTTTTTATTGTTATATTTCAGCAGATTTATACATTTTTCAAACAATTGTAAGAAAAAAAGACAGAAGGGAAAAAAACAAAAAACAAATGAAAATACAACTGAGTAATAAACAATCAGGTAATACCCCTTTTTTCGCAAGGTTTGTACATCTTACAATAATAAACAGAAAAAAAAGACACCCTTCTTGTATTTTGCAAACTTTTCCATTCCAAAATAATCTTATTATATGATTTTAATCTAATGTTCCACTGTCTTTCTATTTTGTTGTTGAAATATACATTTTTCTATTTTTCTAATTCCTCTCCTCTCTCCTCTCCTACCCTTGTGGTCCTCTCAACAAACAGAAATTCAAGATAGGACAGCACCACATAGCCAAGCTCGGCAAAACAAGACAAAACATAACAAGACAAAACAAAACAAGACAAGACAAAACAAGGGGAAAGAGAAAAAAAAAATATATTAAAAAAAAAAGGGGGCAATATATTGTTACCATATCCCGAGCAGGACTAATTCAGTATTTCTAAATGGATAGATTAAGTTATCAATTTCACTCGCAGAAAAAGATTTAATAAAACTGATCACTTTCTAAAAAATAAAGTGACATCCCTTTCGTCATTTAGATCCGTGTCGAGTTGTTCAAGAATGCATTGTTTTTTGAGACAATTTTTAACCTCTTGGATACTGGGAGCTGCCCTATTTTTCCATTTCTTCAGAATTAGATATCTTGCTGCTAGGATAGCTGCATTTACAATTTTAGTATTTGCCGAACAGTCTTCTAAGTCCTTCCAGAGAAAAATAATATGTACTGGTAATAAAGTCAAAGGGGAGATTCCTAGTGTCACGAGCCAGTATTGAAGTTTCGACCAAAACTGTTGAATAATTGGACATTCCCAGAACATGTGTATAAGATTTGCCGATGGTAGGGAACATTTGGGGCATGTGTTGAAATCTGAGTTCCTACATCGAACAGCTTTCTCAGGAGTAAAAAAGGTCATGAGTAATAGTTTTATATGTGTTTCTCTCCAAGAAGAGGAGAGAGTGATCTTTGTGACCTCAAATATTGAGGATTGGATCAATTTAATTTCCCCTGGATTTTGTGAAAGGGCCACTGCCCAGTTGGCCGCTATTTTTTCCAAGTTAGATTGCCCTTTTAGGGAACTTAGTCTAAATAGCTAAAGGAAATTGACATAAGTCCATTTTTTAACTAAGGATAACCATTTTTCTATGTCCCCCCATGTCCAGGTCCATCCAAACTTATTTACTAAGCTTAGGGCATAGTGCCTTACCTGTAAATAGGCAAAGAACTCCTTATGGGAGAGATTGAACTCCTCTCTCAAGGAGCCAAAAGTTTTAATACATTTCCTGTCAAAATCTAACAGTTGAGAAATTTTATTCAAGCCCAATACCTCCCATCTTTGAAAAGGGGACATATACAAACCGCTTGAAATTGAGGATTGCCTGCTATCGGCATAAAATTAGATACTTCCTGTTCCAATTTAAGGAGTTTACCTACTTTCCACCAAGCCTGTAAAGGATTAAGCATCGTTTTCATTTTTTTCACTTCTTTTGGTAGAGAACTCCTAGTGCAATGAATGACTGCTAATGGGGAATATGGATATAATATATTTTTTTCCAGCTCGTTATTGGTGACATAGTCTCTCTCCGTCATCCAATCCATGATCAGCCGAATCAAAAAAGCATAATTATAAAGTTTGATATCTGGCAAAGCTAATCCCGCATATTTTCTGGGAAGAGACAATTTAGATAGCGAGATTCTGGGTTTTTTTATTCTGCCAGATATATTTTCTCAAGACAGTATTGAATATTAGAATATCCTTAGTTTTAAGGATTAGAGGGGAATTTTGTAAGATATATAGTAATTTTGGAAGCACACCATTTTGTATAAAGCGATACGCCCAGATAAAGAAAGAGGAAGATTTTGCCAATTTTTAAATTCTGTTTAATTTTATTCAGAACTGGGAGTATATTAAGATTGTACCACATATCTGGATTGGAGGAAATCATGATACCTAGATATCTGAAGGAACCAGTCACCAATTTAAATGGAATATTGACCATAGAGTCCTTAGATTGTTTAATCCAGAGCATTTCAGATTTCGTCATATTTACCCTATAGCCAGAGAAAGCACCGAATTGTTCAATAATTGCTATTAATTTAGGAATATTAGTAGAGGTTTTGGAGATGTAGATTAGAATATCATCAGCATACAATGCTATTTTCATCTCTTTCCTGCCGATCTTAATACCCTCAAGGTGTTGTCTAATGTATATGGCAAATGGTTCAATTGAAATGTTAAAGAGTAGGGAGAGAGAGGGCACCCTGATGAGTACCTCTTCTGAGAAAGATATTTGAGGAAGTTAGGCCATTCACTAATAACAGTAGAGGCAGTTTTATATAAATTGTTAACAAATTCAAGAAAATTGCCCTGTATACTAAATTGTTGAAGAGAATGTAGCAAATGATCCAGATGAACTGAGTCAAAAGCCTTCTCAGCGTCTATTGAAATAATTGCAGAGTCAGAGGTGTCCCCTCCCTCCCCCGCTCCCACCTCCTCCCTACTTTTAAAATAGTCTATGGTAAGGAAAAGTTCCCTGATCTTAGCTGATGAATTTCTTTTGAGTATAAATCCTGCCTGATCCTTGTGTATTATATTAGTAAGAAGTATTTGAAGTCTTGAGGCTAAAATAGAAGACATTATTTTATAATCCGTATTAAGCAATGCTATGGGCCTATATGATTCCTTTCTATCAGCCTCCTTTCCTTGTTTAAGAATTAGAGTTGTGAATGATGCAGCAAAAGTAGGTGGAGGGTTGTTGCCTTTAATATAAATATCATTGTATAATGAAGATAGGTGAGGTGTTATTGTTGTAGAAAGTATTTTGTAAAATTCTTTAGGAAGGCCATCAGGGCCCGAAGCTTTATTTAGAGCAAGATCTTGAAATTGCTCTCGAGATCTCTAGCTCAGATATAGGAAGATTAAGAGTTTCAACTAGGTCCGCCGATACAGGATTATAAATAATTTTATCCCAGAAATATTCTCGCTTATGAACATTTGAAGTTTTTAATGAATATAAATCTTGTAGTATTCTGAAAAAGCTTGAGTAAGGTCTTCTGGAGATGTTATTATTCTATCCTGTACCCGTAATGAATCAATCACTGATGAAGTCTTATCACTTTTTACTAGTCTTGCAAGGAGTTTTCCTGTTTTACACCCATGTCTGTATAGTTTAGCTTGATATTTCAAATCTTTCTGAGAAGTCTTAAGTAAAAGAAAGGAATCTCTGTCCTTTAAGCATGGGTATATTGCGCCCATTTATCAGGCGTTTTCTCTAATAAATAGGAATCTATAAGAGTTAGAGATGGATTTCATGATTTCCCTTTCTCCTGGTCTTAAATTTTTTTGTCCTACTGATGGTATAAGCTAAAATTTCTCCTCTCAGTACAGCCTTAGCGGCTTCCCAAAAGATCATAGGGCAATTAATATATTCTATGTTAAAGGACACATATTCTTGGAATTTATTATTTAACCAATTTTTAAATTTAAGATCAGAGACTAGGTAGTTTGGGAAAAGAATCTAGAATATTTTGGAGTTAAGTTGCTCGGATAAAACTCTAGGGAGATTGGAGCATGGTCCGATATACAGATAGGAAAAATATTAGCGGCTAGTCTTTGTTTGCATAGTCTATCATCTAGAAGAAACATGTCAATTCGTGATAGTGACTTATGCGCCTTAGAGAGGCAGGTAAAATCCCTAGCATCTGGGTTTTGTGTCCTCCAGATATCCCTAACTCCAAGATTCTGAGAGAGCTTAAGAAACATTTTAGATTCCAAGCTATCCCTTTTGGTTCTGAGAAAGGAGCCCTTATGCCTTAGCCTGTCTAGAGGATATTGTGGTGCCATATTAAAGTCCCCTCCTAGGATCAAAAAACCTTCTGTATAGGATAGTAATTCAGCTTGGAGTCTTTCCCAGAAGAGAGGGCAGAAAACATTGGGAGCATATATATTACAAAGTGTATAAACTATCTTATCTATTTTAATTTTGACCAATAGGAACCTCCCCTCCGAATCTGTCTTAGTATGAAGAACTTGGTATTTTATTTTTTTACCTAGCAAGATTGCTACCCCCTCCCTTTCTTTGAGTGCTGGGTGAAGCAATAACTTCATTAACCCAGGAACTTTTGAGCTTAAGAACTTCTTCCATTTTTAGGTGGGTTTCCTGTAAAAAGGCAATGTCTATGTGTATTTTTCTTAGATATGCAATTATTGTTTTGCGTTTAATTGGCGATGTAATGCCCCCAATGTTCCAAGAGGCTAATTTAAAACCGTTTAATATGTCTATCATCTCAAACAACAAGACTCATGCATAAAACAAAAACACAAAAAAAAAAAAAAAAACAAGAAAAATTGAATAAAAGAAAAAGGGGGGGGGGGGAGAAAGGGGATCCACAACAGAGCGAGGCAAAACAGAACTTAATAAACCACAACATAGAAGAACCAAGACAGTAACAAAAATTATGACCCCAGGCCTTTCTGTATATCAGAGCCCCTCATGGTGACTTGCATTTCAATTATCATATAAGACATAGCTGCTAATATTTATCTTCTAGGTTTTAAGTTCCTACCTATTCTTAGGGGAACTGTTGCGATATAAACTTTTCTGCATCCCTGGGTGACTCAAACAATTGTATATTATTGTCAATTGTTATCTTCAACTTTGCTGGGTATATAATAGTAGCTTGGTGACCTTGTTTTATTAGCTTAGTACATAACGGGCAAGCTCCCTTCTTTTGGCCGAGGTTTCTGCAGAAAAATCCTGAAAAAGCATGATTTTAGCTCCCCCAAGAAATATGGGGCTGGTTCTTTTTAAAATATTGTAGTAGTAGGAGTTTGTCCTGATAATTAAGGACTTTGGCGATAACTGGTCTGGGTCTAGGATTTTCATTTTCTGTATTATGCCGCCCTAGTCTGTGTACTCTCTCTAACACTATTCGTGGGTGAGATTGAGGAATTTGTAATAATTGTGGTAGTGTTATCGTTAGTAATTTATCAAGATCTTCATATTGTCTTTCTTCGGGTATACCAATAATTCTAAAATTGTTTCGTCTGGCACGGTTCTCAGATCTTCCAATTTTAAGCTGGACTTTTATAAGTTTAGAGTTTAAAGAATCTAGCTTAGTGTTGTGAGTTATAGTGTTGTCTTCCAAGTCAGAGATTCTTTGTTCCGCCTCTGCTAGTCTATTTGAAAAACTGGCGAAATTCAGTTTTTAGGGCATGTATGTCCTGCTTAATTTCATCTTTGAGAGCCTCAAATTTGGGTGTTAAGGCTTCAGAGATACTTGTAACTAAGGCTTGCAAGTCTATTAAATCATTGATTTGTGTCATATTTGTGCTCGTGAGAGAGGTGTCAGTTGTGTTTCCTGGTGTGGTTTTATTATTTTTTTTTTCTCTGTTCCTTCCAGCCATATTGGAGGGAGGTGTTTTAGTGTGTGTAGTGCAAAATTTGTCCATATATAAATAAATGTTAAAAAAAAAAAAAAGGGGGGAACACACAACAAAAAAAAAAGGGGGAGGTGAATGTGAGGGAAGTGCTTAAATTAGGTGTTTTTGTGAGAGAAGTTCTGTGCTATTAATAACACATTTTTTTTTTCCTTAGATTAAGACTTGCAAAACATTCTTTTTATAACTTGTTTTTAGTGTCTACTAATACTGAATTGCCCTATCAAAGAGAAAATTTTTCCCTTTCTTTTCTTTTCCTTTCCTCTTCCTCTCTCTTAAATATCTGCAGAGTACTTAGATATTTCTAGATAAAATGGAACTACTATCCCTGGCTTAAACAACACTGCAACCTCTTTGAATAGTAAGAGTCATCTACAAGTAAACAATGGTCATTTTTTATACACAATATTTCTTATTTTTGTTGATTTAGGCAAATAATGAGAGTAATCTAATCCTATGTTTTCCCAGGTAAAATACAGCAGGTACCTACTCAAAGCAAAAGGTAAAAAACACAGTTCTAACGCATACATGTTATATTCATCTTTACACAATTATGTAGTTGATTTTACCAACAAGGTTATTTTACTGCTTTATTTTCTGTAAGGCCCTTATGTCCCAATTTTTAAGGGGGGGGGGACTGGATAATGAACACCTCGCCTATTATTTTTATCCACCCTCTTAAACCAGATTTAGTTAAAAAAAAAGGGCAGAAATCAGAGAGCCAAAAAAAAAAAAAAAAAAAAAAAGAGCACAGAGAATGAAAAAAAAAAAAAAAGAGAAACCAATCTTACTGCAATAGTGCAATTTTACAGAGATATGCCCCTTTTAGTTTGACTGTTTAACTGAGTTATATCAAACCAAACATTTGTCTGTACATAAATTTTTGTTACATTTTTAGTTGCAAATAGTATATAATCAGAGTTTTTCTGAGGTAGTTCTAGCAAGAGTCAGATGTGTATTATAAAATCAGATAAGAACACCGTTCTGGAGCATAACATGAATACCTGTCCCTGGCTCGTGAGGTTTGGAAAGTGTCTTCGCTGGTTCACACTTTATGCAGATTCCTTAGGAAAACTTACTGACTTATAACTCTCCCACGCAGCATCGGTGGGGAGAGGAAAAGTCAGATACTGTGATAAGCTGTGTGACCGGGCCCCCGGCCCTTTCCCTCAGAAACAAGGAGAACAAACAAGCACCTCCAGCCAAGTCCTCTCCACAGAAGGCTCCCCAGCAGCAGCGAAGCGACTTCGCACCTCAAGATATAGGATATCCCAAACACCCAGAGAGGAACAAAACCGAAGTCTCCAGCAGAGTTTCTTCTCACTCCGCGCCAGCTATGCTGTGAGGCCCATAGCAGCTGATTGTGTCTTTCCAGTAAGCAGTCTCCGGAACTCAGAGAGGTATCCCTCCGCCGGTCAAGGTGCCGGGCCGTCAAGGAGGGCAGGAAGAAGGTAAGTTTAGGAGCCACTCAGTCTGGTGCTCCCCCAGTTGTAGCCACAGCAGATCGTCTCAAAGCCGCCCCCCCTCCAGACCTCTCAGGCACGGGAATCCAAGACCACACCACTACGCCTCAGATTGGCTGTGCCGCTCCAATATGCCGGTATTTAAACTTTAATGTAGCACTGATCAGATAAATTTGCCACTGCTGGCTTATATTTTTATTTTCAAATCTGGGTTTTAGAGAAAGAAAAGTCCCTTCCTGCCTGCTGCTCTACCAGGAGAGCTCAGGTCTTTCAGGTAGCGCTGCCACTTTTATTTTATTTCCCTTTTTCTCTTTTTGCCAGGATAAAGATAAGGGTAAAATCTGCAGCAATACTTGCATCTCTTGGTGTTTGAATTCAGGCCATGTACCCCATCTGCAAATTTTAAGTGCGGTAGTTTAGCACTTTGGGGAGAACCGGTAGCTGATTACAAATTGCTTGAATAAGCCGCCCCAGGACTGAGGTGTTGAGCACGCCTTGCTGCTGCCAATAGCTCATTAGGAGATGTAGAACAGGTGTCAGCCTGCCTTTGCACCTGAACTCCTACCTACCAGATCTAGGGCATGTAATTTTAAACAACTTTCCAATTTACTTTTATCACCAATTGTGCTTTGTTCTTTTGGTATTCTTAGTTGAAAGCTAAACCTAGGAGGTTCATATCCTAATTTCTTAGACCTTGAAGGCCGCCTCTAATCTAATGCATTTTTTCACCACTAGAGGGCATTAGTTCATGTGTTTCATATAGATAACGTTGAGCTCATGCACGTGAATTTACCATGGAGACAGCTCTGATTGGCTAAACTGCAAGTCTGTCAAAAAAACTGAAATAAGGGGGCAGTCTGCTGAGGCTTAGATACAAGGTAATTACAGAGGTAAAACGTGTATAATTATAACTGTGTTTGTTATGCAAAAACTAGGGAATTGGTAATTAAGGGATTATCTATATTTTTAAACAACAACAATTCTGGGGTTGACTGTCCCTTTAAGTAATCACACTCCACATATTTTTCAAAAGAATGTGTGGAATGCGATTACTTAATTATAAGCATCCACACATAGGCCTAGATTTGGAGTTCGGCGGTAAAAGGGCTGTTAACGCTCCGCGGGCTTTTTTCTGGCCGCACCATAAATTAACTCTGGTATCGAGAGTTCAAACAAATGCTGCGTTAGGCTCCAAAAAAAGGAGCGTAGAGCATTTTTACCGCAAATGCAACTCTCGATACCAGAGTTGCTTACGGACGCGGCCGGCCTCAAAAACGTGCTCGTGCACGATTCCCCCATAGGAAACAATGGGGCTGTTTGAGCTGAAAATAAACCTAACACCTGCAAAAAAGCAGCGTTCAGCTCCTAACGCAGCCCCATTGTTTTCCTATGGGGAAACACTTCCTACGTCTGCACCTAACACCCTAACATGTACCCCGAGTCTAAACACCCCTAACCTTACACTTATTAACCCCTAATCTGCCGCCCCCGCTATCGCTGACCCCTGCATATTTTTTTAAACCCCTAATCTGCCGCTCCGTAAACCGCCGCCACCTACGTTATCCCTATGTACCCCTAATTCTGCTACCCCTAACACCGCCGACCCCTATATTATATTTATTAACCCCTAACCTGCCCCCCCCAACGTCGCCGACACCTGCCTACACTTATTAACCCCTAATCTGCCGAGCGGACCTGAGCGCTACTATAATAAATGTATTAACCCCTAATCCGCCTCACTAACCCTATCATAAATAGTATTAACCCCTAATCCGCCTCACTAACCCTATCATAAATAGTATTAACCCCTAATCTGCCCTCCCTAACATCGCCGACACCTAACTTCAATTATTAACCCCCTAATCTGCCGACCGGAGCTCACCGCTATTCTAATAAATGTATTAACCCCTAAAGCTAAGTCTAACCCTAACACTAACACCCCCCTAAGTTAAATATAATTTAAATCTAACGAAATAAATTAAACTCTTATTAAATAAATTATTCCTATTTAAAGCTAAATACTTACCTGTAAAATAAATCCTAATATAGCTACAATATAAATTATAATTATATTATAGCTATTTTAGGATTAATATTTATTTTACAGGCAACTTTGTAATTATTTTTAACCAGGTACAATAGCTATTAAATAGTTAAGAACTATTTAATAGTTACCTAGTTAAAATAATAACAAATTTACCTGTAAAATAAATCCTAACCTAAGTTATAATTAAACCTAACACTACCCTATCAATAAAATAATTAAATAAACTACCTACAATTACCTACAATTAACCTAACACTACACTATCAAGAAATTAATTAAACACAATTCCTACAAATAAATACAATTAAATAAACTATCTAAAGTACAAAAAATAAAAAAGAACTAAGTTACAGAAAATAAAAAAATATTTACAAACATAAGAAAAATATTACAACAATTTTAAACTAATTACACCTACTCTAAGCCCCCTAATAAAATAACAAAGCCCCCCAAAATAAAAAATTCCCTACCCTATTCTAAATTAAAAAAGTTACAAGCTCTTTTACCTTACCAGCCCTGAAACAGGGCCCTTTGCGGGGCATGCCCCAAGAATTTCAGCTCTTTTGCCTGTAAAAAAAAACATACAATACCCCCCCCCCAACATTACAACCCACCACCCACATACCCCTAATCTAACCCAAACCCCCTTAAAGAAACCTAACACTAAGCCCCTGAAGATCTTCCTACCTTGTCTTCACCATACCAGGTTCACCGATCCGTCCTGGCTCCAACATCTTCATCCAACCCAAGCGGGGGTTGGCGATCCATAATCCGGTCCAGAAGAGGCTCCAAAGTCCTTCCTCCTATCCGGCAAGAAGAGGACATCCGGACCGGCAAACATCTTCTCCAAGCGGCATCTTCGATCTTCTTCCATCCGGAGCGAAGCGGCAGGATCCTGAAGACATCCAGCGCGGAACATCCATCCGGACCGACGACTGAACGACGAATGACTGTTCCTTTAAGGGACGTCATCCAAGATGGCGTCCCTCGAATTCCGATTGGCTGATAGGATTCTATCAGCCAATCGGAATTAAGGTAGGAATTTTCTGATTGGCTGATGGAATCAGCCAATCAGAATCTAGTTCAATCCGATTGGCCGATCCAATCAGCCAATCAGATTGAGCTCGCATTCTATTGGCTGATCGGAACAGCCAATAGGAATGCGAGCTCAATCTGATTGGCTGATTGGATCAGCCAATCGGATTGAACTTGATTCTGATTGGCTGATTCCATCAGCCAATCAGAAAATTCCTACCTTAATTCCGATTGGCTGATAGGGTTAAGGGTTAGACTTAGCTTTAGGGGTTAATACATTTATTAGAATAGCGGTGAGCTCCGGTCGGCAGATTAGGGGTTAATAATTGAAGTTAGGTGTCGGCGATGTTAGGGAGGGCAGATTAGGGGTTAATACTATTTATGATAGGGTTAGTGAGGCGGGTTAGGGGTTAATAACTTTATTATAGTAGCGCTCAGGTCCGCTCGGCAGATTAGGGGTTAATAAGTGTAGGCAGGTGTCGGCGACGTTGAGGGGGGCAGATTAGGGGTTAATAAATATAATATAGGGGTCGGCGATGTTAGGGGTAGCAGATTAGGGGTACATAGGGATAACGTAGGTGGCGGCGATTTGCGGTCGGAAGATTAGGGGTTAATTATTTTAAGTAGCTTGCGGCGACGTTGTGGGGGGCAAGTTAGGGGTTAAGAAATATAATATAGGGGTCGGCGGGGTTAGGGGCAGCAGATTAGGGGTACATAAGTATAACGTAGGTGGCGGTCGGCAGATTAGGGGTTAAAAATTTAAATAGAGTGGCGGCGATGTGGGGGGAGCTCGGTTTAGGGGTACATAGGTAGTTTATGGGTGTTAGTGTACTTTAGGGTACAGTAGTTAAGAGCTTTATAAACCGGCGTTAGCCAGAAAGCTCTTAACTCCTGCTATTTTCAGGCGGCTGGAATTTTGTCGTTAGAGCTCTAACGCTCACTTCAGAAACGACTCTAAATACCAGCGTTAGAAAGATCCCATTGAAAAGATAGGCTACGCAAATGGCGTAGGGGGATCTGCGGTATGGAAAAGTCGCGGCTGAAAAGTGAGCGTTAGACCCTTTAATCACTGACTCCAAATACCAGCGGGCGGCCAAAACCAGCGTTAGGAGCCTCTAACGCTGGTTTTGACGGCTACCGCCGAACTCCAAATCTAGGCCATAGTTAGGTAGCACATTTTGACGGAGAGGAAAATATCCTTGTTAAAGTGGGCATGGACAGGCGCGCATGCGCAGGTGAACATGGTAGCAAATTTTAACGGTGTAATTTGTCATTCAATTATACAAGGTTTTATTTTTACCTCTTATGTGTGCACAGTGCACGCCACGTCTTATGTACAGCTCCTTATTCCATATATTGTTAAAAAAAAAAAAAAAAATCAAAATGGTATGCTCTGTCTGAATCACAAAAGACAATTTTTGGGTTTCATATCCCTTTAAATCAGAAAAATATCTAAATATGGACAATGCCAATATATAAAATGAAAAATAAATAGATTCTGCATCAGTTTCTATAGCGTAAATAATAAATAACAGTATGTAAGCCATTATTTCCCTAGAGAGTCCAAAAAGTTAAATCTGTGACCTTGGTTTTCAAAATGCTGCAAATTACCTAAATCTGCTATTTGGTTTGCAACATTTGCAGGTAACAGAATTGCTTTTTGGTCTCTCTAGGGAACGTGGGTCAAGAGCAATTTTTACACAAATAAAGGGGTTTCTAATGCCCTTTAAACTTTTTATGATGGGATTCTCCTTTTTCAAATGAGGCCCTGTGATATATTTCTATAGCGAAGTAAAATGTGTCATTGTTATGACATTCACCTGCCAACTAGACAGACATAGGACCAATTATTTGAAAGAGGGATATTACTGCTGCAGTAACACTATGGGGCCCATTTATCAAGCTCTGGATGGAGCTTGAGGTCCCGTGTTTCTGGCGAGCCTGCAGGCTCGCCAGAAACACCAGTTATGAAGCAGCGGTCTAAAGACCGCTGCTCCATAACCTGTCCGCCTGCTCTGAGAAGGCGGACAGACATTGTCGCAATTCAACCCGATCGAGTATGATCGGGTTGATTGACACCTCCCTGCTGGCGGCCGATTGGCCGCAAATCTGTAGGGGGCGGCGTTGCACCAGCAGCTCACAAGAGCTGCTGGTGATGCTGAATACGGAGAGCGTATTGCTCTCCGCATTCAGTGAGGTCTGTCGGACCTGATCCGCACTGTCAGATCAGGTCCGATAGACTTTTGATAAATAGGGGCCTATGTGTTGTGGAGGGCAATAGAGAGGAGGAATACCCCACCTTCTTGGTTTTGTTCTTTTTGCCTAAGGTTTTATCAGGTTACCACTGTTGCTGCCGTGATAACCTGAGCACGTGTCCCTCATTTAAAAGAGTTACTTCACCATTTTAAAAAGAAGGGTCCCTTGTCCCATATTAGTGCAAAGAGGAGAGTTCTTAAGTCCTTTTCAGAGTCCAGAGCACCCTAAAAGTCACCTAGTAGACAGCTGATTGCAACTTATTTGGCAACCTGCTACATAGAGGGGCATGAGCCCCTTCATTTGATAAAGGGTAATTCCTTCTTTTATATGAGGGGTGTGGTGTATTAACGCTATATGTTTAATAAAGTTTGGGTAGTAGTGCCTTAAATAAAATAAAAAAGTGAGCCAATAACTCTCCCTAATGAAGTCTGGAGTTTATCAAAATGAAACACATTGGTTGGATCCTTGGAGTGTGGAATATTTAAAGGGACATGAAACCCATATTTGTTGCATGACAGACAATAGTGCTGCCATTTAGTGCTCTAGCTAATGTATAACATTGTTGCAAAACAGCTGCCATATAGTAATGAAGACGTGCACACTCCTGAGCTTACCTGCCTCCTTTTCAACAAAGGATATGAAGAAAGCTAAGAACATTTGATAATAGAAGTAATTTTGAAAGTGGTTTAAAATATTATGTTCTATCTGAATCATGAAAGAAAATGTTTGGGTTTTATGTCCCTTTAATAAATATAATGACTTGTGCACAAGCTTTGAGAATATTTTTAGATATTTAATTTTAAAAAGCTACCAACTAGAGACCAACTAATTGTGACTGTTACAGTTAAAAACTGAAAGCCTAACGTTTTTATTATACAAACATATGAACATATTTACGTAAGAAAAGTGAGTATCCTGAAGGCTAGAAAACGATTTTTACGCTGCAGCACAACAGAGCTTTGGAAGCCTTTACCAATACCACAAGAGAGGTTTGGTGTCTTTACTTTTTCTAAATGCATCAAAACATTCTTTGGAAGTGAAATGAGTTAATTATCCAGTTTGTAAAATTCACTTTAGACTCATCTTCCCCAATCAGGCGCGCAGATGTCATATGTCACTGGGACGGAGCAGCCATCCAGATGCCTCACAGAGAATAATGAGATGTGAAAAGAAACTGTAAGATTTTGGCAGTGTTGAGTTTTGGGTTTGAGTATGAAATTTCACAGGCATTACATTAAAAGGGGCGGCTATTAATAAACAGTGTAAAAAGCTCTTGTGAAAAAAGGAGATAAAGAGAAATGCAGAATTTGAAGGGGTTGAGCTTAAAGGGACAGTCAACACCAGAATTGTTGTTGTTTAAAAGATAGATAATCCCTTTATTACCTATTCCCCAGTTTTGCATAACTCCCACTTTTATAGAAATACACTTTTTACCTCTGCGATTGCCTTTTATCTAAGCCTCTGCAAACTACCCCCTTATTTCATTTATTTTGACAGACTTGCTTTTTAGCCAATCAGTGCTCACTCCAGGGTAACTTCACGTACATGAGCTCAATGTTATCTATATGAAACACATGAACTAATACCCTCTAGTGGTCAAAATGCATTCAGATTAGAGGCAGTCTTCAAAGTCTAAGAAATTAGCATATGAACCACCTAGGTTTAGCTTTCAACTAAGAATCCCAAGAGAACAAAACAAAATTGGTGATAAAAGTAAATTGGAAAGTTGTTTAAAATTAAATGCCCTATTTAAATCATGAAAGTCCTTTAAGTAGGTAAAAGATGAGTTAAAAGCCATCTCTGAGGTTGTCAGAGCCTTCATGGTTTAAAGAACTAGTTAGTACAATAATATCATCTTGTCTGCCCAGTAATACAGTAGGGACTTGCAACTCACTGTGTGTGGTACTTATGTATCAGATGTGTCAGAACTATTTAGCCCTAAAGGAAAGCGGTAAACTGAAAATATAGAATTTCGAAAAAAGTTAAAGAAAAAAACAAAAACCTTGGCTCGGACAGTCTTCCCATGTTCTATCTGTGCAGCTAACCTTGTATGGTTTTTAAAATAAACTGTTTCCCACTTATTTTGGGCCAGATTATGAGTGGAGCGCAAAATAAAGCCTACATGAGCGCGATATTTGCACTCCACTCAGTAATACTAGCGCACACAAATTTGAGCTGGTATTACAAGTTAGGCGCAATGCAAGCTCTACCTCGCATTCGCATTTGGAGCCTTGTTCTCATGCTGTGAGGCAAAGGGGTAAGTTGCACAGTGATGGGCAGCAGATTTTAAAAATATATGTACAGTATATGAATATACAGTACAGTATATATTTGTGTGTTTATATATATACCTGTATATATTTGTGTGTTTATATATATACCTGTATATATTTGTGTGTTTATATATATACCTGTATATATTTGTGTGTTTATATATATACCTGTATATATTTGTGTGTTTATATATATACCTGTATATATTTGTGTGTTTATATATACCTGTATATATTTGTGTTTATATATATATATATATATATATATATTTGTGTGTTTATATATATATATATATATACCTGTATATATTTGTGTGTTTATATATATATATATACCTGTATCTATTTGTGTGTTTATATATATATATATATATATTTGTGTGTTTATATATATACCTGTATATATTTGTGTGTTTATATATATACCTGTATATATTTGTGTGTTTATATATATACCTGTATATATTTGTGTGTTTATATATACCTGTATATATTTGTGTTTATATATATATATATATATTTGTGTGTTTATATATATATATATATACCTGTATATATTTGTGTGTTTATATATATATATATATACCTGTATCTATTTGTGTGTTTATATATATATATATATATTTGTGTGTTTACATATATATATATATATATATATATATATATATATATATATATATATATATACACACACATATTAACGCATAAATATATTTGGATATAAACATACAAATAAATATTTATAGATATAATTTATAATTATAGAGAACATCCCCTCACTTTAACATCTAAAAACTGCCTTGTGCAGTTTTTTTTTTTTTTTTTTTTTTTTTAAAAAACTACACTACACTTAAATTTGGGGAAATTGGGGCACATCTTAAAAATTAACCATAGATCTGATATCTGGTTAATTTTTGGAGTGCTAATTGCTACTGCCAACTCGCAGTAGCAATAACCAGCCACTTGTAACGACTGAATTTGCCCTTTTATGGGCGTGCTATAAATTAGCGCTCCACTTGTAATTCTAGCCCTTTATTGTCTATCACCTGAACTGCTGGATACTTATTACACATCTTTACATTATTTTGGTGATGTTATACTCTTAAGTTTAAAGTTAAGAATACAACAGACAATGAGCAAAACCAGACACTTCAAATACAAAAACAAATCTAAAGAAACCATTTCCCATACATTTATTATTACCCTTGTTATAACAAGTCATTGGGGAAAACATGATTTACAATACAGTATACAATTGCAAAAATGTTAGAGCATTTTATTAGTGGACTGTTGCTGGCACAGAACTATGAGAAGGGGATAAACACAGTTAAATTCAGCTCTAAAGCAGCAATACACTACTGGAAGCTAGCCAATGACAAGTGGCATATGTGTGTAGCCACCAATCATCAGCTCGCTCCCAGTAGTGCTTTAATGCTACTGAGCTTACCTATGCTTTATTTTTTAACAAAGGACACCATGAGAATAAAGTAAATTTGATCATTTAAAATGAACATTTCACGCACTATATGAATTGCAAGTTGAATTTTGATTTTCACATCACTTTAAGCACAAGTATATTATTTATTGGTTTACTGATTTATGTGAAACATATGGAATAATAATAATAATAATAATGTGTCTCTACCTGCTCACTGTATTGTTATACTAATCAAACGTTATCCACATCTGGTTTGGAGGCTGCAATGCAACTCTGATATCTGTGTATTGTTTCCTTCTGCCTATTAGAAGTATTCCCCTGTTTCCTTACATGTATTTACTATCAGTTACTGTTTCTGAGACCATATGTATACAGGGGATTGCTCTGCTATATTCAATTATTTATCTCTTGAACAAACAAAAATAAAATATTTTAGCTTTGAATAACAGAATTCTGGATCTGTATTTGCCAGTCCTACAAATAAAAATACATTTTATTCTGACCCCTTAAATAAGAAGTGTTGTGGTCCTTTTAAGCACCGGCTTGGCAAATATATGCCATAAAGTGCACTCAGGCAAGCAGTAGACAAGACTGAATTGTATTTGAAGCTGATTTGCACTTTCTCTCTCTCTCCCATCCCTACTGAAAGGTTGATTTCTTTTGATGCCTCATGTTTGCATAGCTTTTTTGTAGCTATTACTGTTTGAAAATTGAAACAGGAAAAGTGTCTGTTTCTGTGACAAAATAAAAACAAAGGAGCTATTTGTAAACAATTTTATTCACCCCATCAGATGAAACATATTTTTGGAGACACATTAATTTATATGTAGTTAATTGGCTTTGGTAATATTCAGTGACCCCTCGGCTTATGACCGTGGAAGCATGTGCCCCCCCCCCCTCTCCCATACACGCTTCCTGGAAAGACTTCTGCATACACTATGTAATATTATTATTATTTTACCAAAGTCCACCACTCTTAATCACCATATCTATTATTTCCTGGGGTATCAACTCTAACAGATGTAGTGAGCGTTCCTATAATATACCATATTACAGCTCAGCTAATAGGATATTGCACACTCCATAATGACTTGATGCATATCTAGCAAAACCTCTCTGATAGCAGTTATGAGAGTACATAAACTCATGGGAGTAGCTAGACTTGATTTTACACTACAGGACAGTTTGTATATCCCATATAAGCAAAAAGGCTTAGAAAAACTAAAATGTATAAAGGGAGAGGTTTTGTACATACAACGTTGTGAGACTTGGTTTGTAAAAAACACACACACAGTACAGCAATAACAATAAATGTTCACAGACACCTCACGTGGGTCATCCCATCCAAAGGCAAATGGTGATTGCAGGTATAGTCCCACTTTAGAAAACAGTTTACCGTTCACCTATATGAACACCTAAAACTATTGTCTATGTGTAAAGCAACTTGTTATCTGCATTCAAGATAGAAAAATGTCTTGGTACAATGCTACAGACCTGCTTGTACTGAGCACTGTAGTCAGTGACAAAAGTCACTCCTCCAAATGATTTATCTGCTTTCATACGCTTGGTAAGTAGGGACTTTCTGTCAATCATATCTACTTCTCTTTTGGCTTTGTAGATGTCAGGAGTTCTATAAACCCCCCCCCCCCCCCAGATCTATTAGAGCTGTGCACTGGCTGACATATGAGGCACTATTTGAGCTATTTCTTTTCAGGCGAATAAATTGGCCTTTGGCAATTGCATAAGTCACATGGGGAGGATGGCAGCTCCTCCCATGTAACAATGTGTTACCTAATATTGTTTTTTTCTATCTCGAAAGCAGATGACAAGTTGGTTAACACAGTAGACAATGGTTTTAGGTGTTCATATAGGAGAGCATGCACAATAGGTAACACCTTGTCATCTTCTCAATTGAAAACAGAAACTAGGATTGACAGCTCATGGTTAAGACACAGGGGCTTGTTCAGGTGTGGACATAACAGATGCAAACCCTGCGAGCATGTGGCGTGGAAGTGTCCTCCACTTACTCATCTATAGTGACCAACGCCACATGTAACATAGAAAAATGCCTGAACTGTTCATCCAGTAATAGGGTTTATATGATCAAATGTATACAGTGTAATGTACAATATATAGGCCTCACTACAAGAGACATTAGATCCAGAATTTAAGAACATTTTAGTTCTATTAACTTTGGCAAAGACGTTACACCTCTCGGTCAACATTTTGCCACCAAACACAACAAGAGTTTATCAACATTTAGATGGCTGGCTATTGTACAGGTAGTCAGCCCAAAGAGAGGGGGGATAGAGTAAAACTCTTACACAAAAGGGAGATATTCTGGATCTTCAAGCTGGAAACTAGGAAACGCCCAATATGATTTGATAAATTATTGGGAGTAGAAAAAATAAACACACATATATATTTACACATCAGCTATTCCCTATATTGGACCACCTGAGAGATGTATATATTAGATATATTAATCGAAATTCGGACGAATTTGTCGAATTCGGAGATTTGGATCGATTCGAATTTCCGAATTGCGGTAGTGCCGAATCTACTGAATAAATCCGAATCAATTCGAATTTATTCAGTAGATTCAGATGGCCGTGTATTACACTAGTATTGTACAGTATATTAGGTTTTATCACTCTGCTATGGGTTAAACCTAATATACAGTACATAATACTAGTGTAATACACAGCACATCCCACCTAACATTTACCGAAATTCTGAATTTCCGAATCGAACCGAATCCAGCCGAATTTTTTTCGAATCCGAAAGAATCCGAAACTAATTCATTCGATTTTTTCCGAATTCAAATCGATCCGAACCAAAATTCGAATCGATCCGAACCGAATTTTTCGAAGCTGCACAAGTCTAGTATATATACACTGCTCAAAAAAATAAAGGGAACACTAAAATAACACATCCTAGATCTGAATGAATAAAATATTCTAATTAAATACTTTGATCTGTACATAGTTGAATGTGCTGACAACAAAATCACACAAAAATTAAAAAATGGAAATCAAAATTTTCAACCCATGGAGGTCTGGATTTGGAGTCACACTCAAAATTAAAGTGGAAAAACACACTACAGGCAGATCCAACTTTGATGTAATGTCCTTAAAACAAGTCAAAATGAGGCTCAGTAGTGTGTGTGGCCTCCACGTGCCTGTATGACCTCCCTACAACGCCTGTGCATGCTCCTGATGAGGTGGCGGATGGTCTCCTGAGGGATCTCCTCCCAGACCTGGACTAAAGCATCCACCAACTCCTGGATAGTCTGTGGTGCAAAGTGAAGTTGGTGGATGGAGCGAGACATGATGTCCCAGATGTGCTCAATTGGATTCAGGTCTGGGGAACGGGAGGGCCAGTCCATAGCATCAATGCCTTCATCTTGCAGGAACTGCTGACACACTCCAGCCACATGAGGTCTAGCATTGTCTTGCATTAGGAGGAACCCAGGGCCAACCGCACCAGCATATGGTCTCACAAGGGGTCTGAGGATCTCATCTTGATACCTAATGGCAGTCAGGCTACCTCTGGCGAGCACATGGAGGGCTGTTCGGCCCCTCAAAGAAATGCCACCCCACACCATTACTGACCCACTGCCAAACTGGCCATGCTGGAGGATGTTGCAGGCAGCAGAACGTTCTCCATGGCGTCTCCAGACTGTCACGTCTGTCAAATGTGCTCAGTGTGCCCCTGCTTTCATCTGTGAAGAGCACAGGGCGCCAGTGGCGAATTTGCCAATCTTGGTGTTCTCTGGCAAATGTCAAACGTCCTGCACGGTGTTGGACTGTAAGCACAACCCCCACCTGTTGACGTTGGGTCCTCATACCACCCTCATGGAGTCTGTTTCTGACCGTTTGAGAAGACACATGCACATTTGTGGCCTGCTGGAGGTCATTTTGCAGGGCTCTGGCAGTGCTCCTCCTGTTCCTCCTTGCACAAAGGCGGAGGTAGCGGTCCTGCTGCTGGGTTGTTGCCCTCCTACGGCCTCCTCCACGTCTCCTGATGTACTGGCCTGTCTCCTGGTAGCGCCTCCATGCTCTGGACACTATGCTGACAGACACAGCAATCCTTCTTGCCACAGCTCGCACTGATGTGCCATCCTGGATGAGCTGCACTACCTGAGCCACTTGTGTGGGTTGTAGACTCCGTCTCATGCTACCACTAGAGTGCAAGCACCACCAGCATTCAAAAGTGACCATAACATCAGCCAGAAAGCATAGGAACTGAGAAGTGGTCTGTGGTCACCACCTGCAGAACCACTCCTTTATTGGGGTTGTCTTGCTAATTGCCTATAATTTCCACCTGTTGTCTATCCCATTTGCACAACAGCATGTGAAATTGATTGTCACTCAGTGTTGCTTCCTAAGTGGACAGTTTGATTTCACAGAAGTGTGATTGACTTGGAGATACATTGTGTTGTTTAAGTGTTCCCTTTATTTTTTTGAGCAGTGTATATATATATATATATATATATATATATATATATATATATATATATATATATATATAAATCATTAAGATATTACTCTGACAATATGTGTATCGGAAGGATGGACTGTTCATATACTGTATATTTATATATTTACATTTATTTATCCACTTATTCACATATATGTTTACACTTGTTTACATATGATAAAGCTAAAATGTATACTTGCGTTCTATTACAAGCTGTCATTTGCATATATAGCAATAGTATTCAATTTGCTTGGAATTACTAAAATTGATATTAATCTATTTTCCCTTTTTAACAACCGTTTAGTTTATTCTGTATATTATTATGATTATTTTGATATCCGTTTATTTCATTTATTTTCTGTCTTATAATCAGTCTACAGTATGTTAGCAATAGTAGTGTTCACCAGATTGAGTACAAAAGGGGTTAATGCACCGATTGTTTGTTATCCAATCACTGCACTGTGTGTCTTTTAAATTGGACAAATGGGTACTATCCCATTAAGCTATGATTAAGGCTACGGCCAAAAAGCGCAAGCTTGTTTGGTGTTTCACCCCACTGTTCTACATCCATGTTGATACCTTTTAAATTTATGGAATAAAGGTCAAGTTTTATTTTTTATACAAATAAGGCTCACAGACCCTTCTTTTGATGAATTAGAAATACTAAACACACAAGGCACCTTAGTAAATATAGGTCAACGTTTTGCACTAAAATTGTGAGATTAGGAATTACCTCCCATAGATTATGAACAGAAAGTATGTTCTGCTATTATAAGAAATGTAAGATATTTTTGAGTCGGATCAACCCATTTATGGATCAGATTATGAGTGGAGCGTAAATGTTTGTGCACAAGCGATAAGGAGTTTATCGCGGGTGTTTGCGCTCGTCGGGTTTACCACTGGTATTACGAGTGAAAAGTAAATGCGATCACTTGAGCGCAATTGTGATTTATGCTAGAATGAGTACTGACAGTAGTGATGGAGAAGTCAAGACACTTTTTAAATAAATTGCAAGAACAGAGAAAGAAATACTTGTTTAAACACTACAAAGAGATGCTGAAAAATGTGCAACTGCTATAATCCAGACTGCCCATGTTGCATGTAGAATAACTGGTATGTTTTAAATATGTTCCCCTAAATGCACCATAGAGATTCTAGAAATGACCCCCGTATGGCAGTACTTTGGTTTACAATACGTTGTAGCACTCCTGGAAAATGAGTATTGGGAGTATTACAAATTAGAGGCTCTTGGGCCCTTTATGTAATTCAGACGGTTTTCTTTTGATCTGGATATGAACTAAACTCATTTAAAAAAAATTCCCAGCCTATTTTAAAATTTGTTGTTTCTGAGCATGGGAGTCAGAACATTACTGGATAGAGAATACCAGCTAAGACATAACTAGCAGAAGTAATGCTGCCATCTATTGGTCTAGGAGAGGAACACACTTTGGGTCCCTGGCCAGCAATTCTGGGCTGACACAGCACTGCCCATCTTTCCTTAACTTTAACAATGCACTGATCAACTGTGCTGGGCCGGACAGATAAACATACAGCGCAGCACATTTATTACACATCACTTATCTACATCAAGTCATGTGACAGTCTGCTAAAGAAGAGATATCAGGGTCTATTTATAAACAGCAACAATTTGTTTCTAAATGTTTTTAAATTGATCTATTCTCAGAAAATTAAGTTGTTTAATAATAATGACCAATTTATAAAGTAGACCAGCTTGTTTGATATTTCTCATATCAATGGATATGAAACCCACATTTTGTATTTCATGACTCAAATAGAGCAGCCAATTTTAAGCAACTTTCTAATTTACTCCTATTATATTTTTTTTCAGTTATCTTGGTATCTTTATTTGAAAAGCAGAAATGTAAAGCTTTGGAGCCGGCCCATTTTTAGCTCAGCACCTGGGTAGCGCTTGCTAATTGGAGGCTAAATGTAGCCACCAATCAGCAAGCGCTACCCAGGGTGCTGAACCAAAAAATGGGCAAGCTCTTAAGCTTACATTTCTACTTTTTAAAATAAAGATACCAAGATAACAAAGAAAAAATTATAATAGGAGTAAATAGGAAAGTTGCTTAAAATCGCATGCTCTATCTGAATAATGCAAGAAAAAAAACATAATTTATGTAAGAACTTACCTGATAAATTCATTTCTTTCATATTAGCAAGAGTCCATGAGCTAGTGACGTATGGGATATACATTCCTACCAGGAGGGGCAAAGTTTCCCAAACCTTAAAATGCCTATAAATACACCCCTCACCACACCCACAATTCAGTTTAACGAATAGCCAAGAAGTGGGGTGCTAAGAAAAAAGTGCGAAAGCATATAAAATAAGGAATTGGAATAATTGTGCTTTATACAAAAAAATCATAACCACCACAAAAAAAGGGTGGGCCTCATGGACTCTTGCTAATATGAAAGAAATGAATTTATCAGGTAAGTTCTTACATAAATTATGTTTTCTTTCATGTAATTAGCAAGAGTCCATGAGCTAGTGACGTATGGGATAATGACTATCCAAGATGTGGATCTTTCCACGCAAAAGTCACTAGAGAGGGAGGGATAAAATAAAGACAGCCAATTCCTGCTGAAAATAATCCACACCCAAAATAAAGTTTAATGAAAAACATAAACAGAAGATTCAAACTGAAACCGCTGCCTGAAGTACTTTTCTACCAAAAACTGCTTCAGAAGAAGAAAATACATCAAAATGGTAGAATTTAGTAAAAGTATGCAAAGAGGACCAAGTTGCTGCTTTGCAAATCTGATCAACCGAAGCTTCATTCCTAAACGCCCAGGAAGTAGAAACTGACCTAGTAGAATGAGCTGTAATCCTCTGAGGCGGAGTTTTACCCGACTCAACATAGGCATGATGAATTAAAGATTTCAACCAAGATGCCAAAGAAATGGCAGAAGCTTTCTGGCCTTTTCTAGAACCGGAAAAGATAACAAATAGACTAGAAGTCTTTCGGAAAGACTTAGTAGCTTCAACATAATATTTCAAAGCTCTAACAACATCCAAAGAATGCAACAATTTCTCCTTAGAATTCTTAGGATTAGGACATAATGAAGGAACCACAATTTCTCTATTAATGTTGTTGTAATTCACAACCTTAGGTAAAAATTCAAAAGAAGTTCGCAACACCGCCTTATCCTGATGAAAAATCAGAAAAGGAGACTCACAAGAAAGAGCGGATAATTCAGAGACTCTTCTGGCAGAAGAGATCGCCAAAAGGAACAAAACTTTCCAAGAAAGTAATTTAATGTCCAATGAATGCATGGGTTCAAAAGGAGGAGCTTGAAGAGCCCCCAGAACCAAATTCAAACTCCAAGGAGGAGAAATTGACTTAATGACAGGTTTTATACGAACCAAAGTTTGTACAAAACAATGAATATCAGGAAGATTAGCAATCTTTCTGTGAAAAAGAACAGAAAGAGCAGAGATTTGTCCTTTCAAAGAACTTGCGGATAAACCTTATCTAAACCATCCTGAAGAAACTGTAAAATTCTCGGAATTCTAAAAGAATGCCAAGAAAAATGATGAGAAAGACACCAAGAAATATAAGTCTTCCAGACTCTATAATATATATCTCTAGATACAGATTTACAAGCCTGTAACATAGTATTAATCACAGAGTCAGAGAAACCTCTTTGACCAAGAATCAAGTGTTCAATCTCCATACCTTTAAATTTAAGGATTTGAGATCCTGATGGAAGAAAGGACCTTGCGACAGAAGGTCTGGTCTTAACGGAAGAGTCCACGGCTGGCAAGAGGCCATCCGGACAAGATCTGCATACCAAAACCTGTGAGGCCATGCCGGAGCTACCAGCAGAACAAACGAGCATTCCTTCAGAATCTTGGAGATTACTCTTGGAAGAAGAACTAGAGGCGGAAAGATATAGGCAGGATGATACTTCCAAGGAAGTGATAATGCATCCACTGCTTCCGCCTGAGGATCCCGGGATCTGGACAGATACCTGGGAAGTTTCTTGTTTAGATGAGACGCCATCAGATCTATTTCTGGAAGCTCCCACATTTGAACAATCTGAAGAAATACCTCTGGGTGAAGAGACCATTCGCCCGGATTTGGCGACTGAGATAATCCGCTTCCCAATTGTCTATACCTGGGATATGAACCGCAGAGATTAGACAGGAGCTGGATTCCGCCCAAACCAGAACTCGAGATACTTCTTTCATAGCCAGAGGACTGTGAGTCCCTCCTTGATGATTGATGTATGCCACAGTTGTGACATTGTCTGTCTGAAAACAAATGAACGATTCTCTCTTCAGAAGAGGCCAAGACTGAAGAGCTCTGACAATCGCACGGAGTTCCAAAATATTGATCGGTAATCTCACCTCCTGAGATTCCCAAACTCCTTGTGCCGTCAGAGATCCCCACACAGCTCCCCAACCTGTAAGACTTGCATCTGTTGAAATTACAGTCCAGGTCGGAAGAACAAAAGAAGCCCCCTGAATTAAACGATGGTGATCTGTCCACCACGTTAGAGAGTGTCGTACAATCGGTTTTAAAGATATTAATTGAGATATCTTTGTGTAATCCCTGCACCATTGATTCAGCATACAGAGCTGAAGAGGTCGCATGTGAAAACGAGCAAAGGGGATCGCGTCCGATGCAGCAGTCATAAGACCTAGAATTTCCATGCATAAGGCTACCGAAGGGAATGATTGTGACTGAAGGTTTCGACAAGCTGAGATCAATTTTAGATGTCTCTTGTCTGTCAAAGACAGAGTCATGGACACTGAATCTATCCGGAAACCCAGAAAAGTTACCCTTGTCTGAGGAATCAATGAACTTTTTAGTGAATTGATCCTCCAACCATGATCTTGAAGAAACAACACAAGTCGATTCGTATGAGATTCTGCTAAATGTAAAGACTGAGCAAGTACCAAGATATCGTCCAAATAAGGAAATACCACAATACCCTGTTCTCTGATTACAGACAGAAGGGCACCGAGAACCTTTGTAAAAATTATTGGAGCTGTAGCTAGGCCAAACGGCAGAGCCACAAACTGGTAATGCTTGTCCAGAAAAGAGAATCTCAGGAACTGATAATGATCTGGATGAATCGGAATATGCAGATATGCATCCTGTAAATCTATTGTGGACATATAATGCCCTTGCTGAACAAAAGGCAAGATAGTCCTTACAGTTACCATTTTGAACGTTGGTATCCTTACATAACGATTCAATATTTTTAGATCCAGAACTGGTCTGAAGGAATTCTCCTTCTTTGGTACAATGAAGAGATTCGAATAAAACCCCAGCCCCTGATCCAGAACTGGAACTGGCATAATTACTCCAGCCAACTCTAGATCTGAAACACATTTCAGAAATGCTTGAGCTTTCACTGGATTTACTGGGACACGGGAAAGAAAAAATCTCTTTGCAGGAGGTCTTATCTTGAAACCAATTCTGTACCCTTCTGAAACAATGTTCTGAATCCAAAGATTGTGAACAGAATTGATCCAAATTTCTTTGAAAAAACGTAACCTGCCCCCTACCAGCTGAGCTGGAATGAGGGCCGCACCTTCATGTGGACTTAGAAGCTGGCTTTGCTTTTCTAGAAGGCTTGGCTTTATTCCAGACTGGAGATGGTTTCCAAACTGAAACTGCTCCTGAGGATGAAGGATCAGGTTTTTGTTCTTTGTTGAAACGAAAGGAACGAAAACGATTATTAGCTCTGTTTTTACCCTTAGATTTTTTATCCTGTGGTAAAAAAGTTCCTTTCCCACCAGTAACAGTTGAGATAATAGAATCCAACTGAGAACCAAATAATTTGTTACCCTGGAAAGAAATGGAAAGTAGAGTCGATTTAGAAGCCATATCAGCATTCCAAGTTTTAAGCCATAAAGCTCTTCTAGCTAAAATAGCTAGAGACATAAACCTGACATCAACTCTGATAATATCAAAAATGGCATCACAGATAAAATTATTAGCATGTTGAAGAAGAAGAATAATATTATGAGAATCATGATCTGTTACTTGTTGCGCTAAAGTTTCCAACCAAAAAGTTGAAGCTGCAGCAACATCAGCCAATAATATAGCAGGTCTAAGAAGATTACCTGAACACAGATAAGCTATTCTTAGAAAGGATTCAATTTTCCTATCTAAAGGATCCTTAAACGAAGTACCATCTGACGTAGGAATAGTAGTACGTTTAGCAAGGGTAGAAATAGCCCCATCAACTTTAGGGATTTTGTCCCAAAATTCTAATCTGTCAGACGGCACAGGATATAATTGCTTAAAACGTTTAGAAGGAGTAAATGAATTACCCAAATTATTCCATTCTCTGGAAATTACTTCAGAAATAGCACCAGGAACAGGAAAAACTTCTGGAATAACCACAGGAGATTTAAAGACCTTATCTAAACGTTTAGATTTAGTATCAAGAGGACCAGAATCCTCAATTTCTAAAGCAATTAGTACTTCTTTAAGTAAAGAACGAATAAATTCCATTTTAAATAAATATGAAGATTTATCAGCATCAACCTCTGAGACAGAATCCTCTGAACCAGAAGAGTCATCAGAATCAGAATGATGATGTTCATTTAAAAATTCATCTGTATAAAGAGAAGTTTTAAAAGATTTTTTATGTTTACTAGAAGGAGGAATAACAGACATAGCCTTCTTGATGGATTCAGAAACAAAATCTCTTATGTTATCAGGAACATTCTGAACATTAGATGTTGATGGAACTGCAACAGGTAATGGTACATTACTAAAGGAAATATTATCTGCATTAACAAGTTTGTCATGACAATTAATACAAACAACAGCTGGAGGAACAGCTACCAAAAGTTTACAGCAGATACACTTAGCTTTGGTAGTTCCAGCACCAGACAGCGATTTTCCTGAAGTATCTTCTGACTGAGATGCAACGTGAGACATCTTGCAATATGTAAGAGAAAAAACAACATATAAAGCAAAATTGATCAAATTCCTTAAATGACAGTTTCAGGAATGGGAAAAAATGCCAAGGAACAAGCTTCTAGCAACCAGAAGCAAAGAAAAAATGAGACTTAAATAATGTGGAGACAAAAGCGACGCCCATATTTTTTTAGCGCCAAAATGCTTTTGGCGCCAAAATGACGCCACGTCCGGAACGCCGACATTTTTGGCGCAAAAGAACGTCAAAAAAATGACGCAACTTCCGGCGACACGTATGACGCCGGAAACAGAAAAGATTTTTTGCGCCAAAAAAATCCGCGCCAAGAATGACACAATAAAATGAAGCATTTTCAGCCCCCGCGAGCCTAACAGCCCACAGGGAAAAAAAGTCAAATTTTTAAGGTAAGAAAAATATTTGATTCAAGTGCATTATCCCAAATATGAAACTGACTGTCTGAAAATAAGGAATGTTGAACATCCTGAGTCAAGGCAAATAAATGTTTGAATACATATATTTAGAACTTTATTAAAAAAGGGCCCAACCATAGCTTAGAGTGTCACAGAAAATAAGACTTACTTACCCCAGGACACTCATCTACATGTTTGTAGAAAGCCAAACCAGTACTGAAACGAAAATCAGTAGAGGTAATGGTATATATATAAGAGTATATCGTCGATCTGAAAAGGGAGGTAAGAGATGAATCTCTACGACCGATAACAGAGAACCTATGAAATAGACCCCGTAGAAGGAGATCATTGAATTCAAACAGGCAATACTCTCCTCACATCCCTCTGACATTCACTGCACGCTGAGAGGAAAACCGGGCTCCAACCTGCTGCGGAGCGCATATCCACGTAGAATCTAGCACAAACTTACTTCACCACCTCCATAGGAGGCAAAGTTTGTAAAACTGAATTGTGGGTGTGGTGAGGGGTGTATTTATAGGCATTTTAAGGTTTGGGAAACTTTGCCCCTCCTGGTAGGAATGTATATCCCATACGTCACTAGCTCATGGACTCTTGCTAATTACATGAAAGAAAAATTGTTTTTCATATCCCTTTAACCCCTTAATGACCACAGCACTTTTCCATTTTCTGTCCGTTTGGGACCAAGGCTATTTTTACATTTCTGCGGTGTTTGTGTTTAGCTGTAATTTTCCCCTTACTCATTTAATGTACCCACACATATTATATACCGTTTTTCTCGCCATTAAATGGACTTTCAAAATATACCATTATTTTCATCATATCTTATAATTTACTATAAAAAATTATAAAATATGAGGAAAAAATGGAAAAAAAACACACTTTTTCTAACTTTGACCCCCAAAATCTGTTACACATCTACAACCACCAAAAAAAACATATGCTAAATAGTTTCTAAATTTTGTGCTGAGTTTAGAAATACCCAATGTTTACATGTTCTTTGCTTTTTTTGCAAGTTATAGGGCCATAAATACAAGTAGCACTTTGCTATTTCCAAACCACTTTTTTTCAAAATTAGCGATAGTTACATTGGGACACTGATATCTTTCAGGAATCCCTGAATATCCATTGACATGTAGATATATTTTTTAGAAGACATCCCAAAGTATTGATCTAGGCCCATTTTGGTATATTTCATGCCACCATTTCACCGCCAAATGCGATCAAATAAAAAAAATTGTTCACTTTTTCACAATTTTTTTCACAAACTTTAGGTTTCTCACTGAAATTATTTACAAACAACTTATGCAATTATAGCATAAATGGTTGTAAATGCTTCTCTGGGATCCCCTTTGTTCATAAATAGCAGACATATATGGCTTTGGCTTTGCTTTTTACTAATTAGAAGGCTGCTAAATGCGACTGCGCACCACACGTGTATTATGCCCAGCAGTGAAGGGGTTAATTAGGGAGCATGTAGGGAGCTTCTAGGGTTAATTTTAGCTTCAGTGTAGTGTAGTAGACAACCCCAAGTATTGATCTAGGCCCATTTTGGTATATTTCATGCCACCATTTCACCGCCAAATGCAATCAAATTTAAAAAAAAGCTAAATTTTTCACAATTTTAGGTTTCTCACTGAAATTATTTACAAACAGCTTGTGTAATTATGGCACAAATGGTTGTAAATGCTTCTCTGGGATCCCCTTTGTTCAGAAATAACAGACATATATGACTTTGGCGTTGCTTTTTGGTAATTAGAAGGCCGCTAAGTGCTGCTGTGCATCACACGTGTATTATGGCTAGCAGTGAAGGGGTTAATTAGGTAGTTTGTAGGGAGCTTGCAGGGTTAATTTTAGCTTTAGTGTAGAGATCAGCCTCCCACCTGACACATCAGACCTGATCCCTCCCAAACAGCTCCCTTCCCTTCCCCACACCACAATTGTCCCCGCCATCTTAAGTACTGGCAGAAAGTCTGCCAGTACTAAAATCAAAGTTTTTTTTAAAAAAAAATAAAATAATTTTTTTAGCATATTTATATGCTACTTTGTAGGATCCCCCCTTAGCCCCCAACCTCCCTGATCCCCCCAAAACAGCTCTCTAACCCTCCCCCTCTGCCTTATTGGGGGCCATCTTGGGTACTGGCAGCTGTCTGCCAGTACCCAGTTTGCAAGAGAAATGTTTTTTTTTTTTATTGTTATGTTCTTTTTCTGTAGTGTAGCTTCCCCCCCCCCCCCCCCCACAGACCAATCCCACACCCCCTGACTAATGTATTTTTATATAAATATTGACTACTTTTTAAAACTTTTAATACATAATTTTTCTGTAGTGTAGCGGTTCCCACCCCCCCCCTCCCCGTGCACAGAGTGGCTCTCTCTGCACCGGATTGCTAAAAAAGGTTATTGCAGGATGCCTCGATATCGAGGCATCACTGCAATAACTGGAAAGCAACTGGAAGCAAGCAGGATCGCTTCCAGCTGTTTTCCAGACCAAGGACGTACGCCACACGTCCTCGGTCATTAACTGTATTTTTTTTTAGGACGTGTGTCGTACGTCCTTGGTCGTTAAGGGGTTAACCAAACTCAAAATGTAAAGTCAGATTAAAGGGATATGAAACCCAAAAAAAATTCTTTCATGATTCAGATAAAGAATACCATTTTAAAAAACTTTCCATTTTACTTCTATTATTTAATTTGCTTCCTTCTCTTGTTATCCTTTGTTAAAGGAGCAGCAGTGCATTAGCTTGAGCTAGTTGAACACAGCCAATTAGCCAATGAAAAGAGGCATATATGTGCACCCACCAATCAGCACCCAGCTCCCAGTAGTGCACTGCTACTCCTGAGCCTACCTAAGTATGCTTTTCAACAAAGGATACCAAGAGAACAAGAAAAGTAGACAATAAAAGTAAATTGGAAAGTTGTGTAAAATTGCATGCTCTATCTGAACCATGAAAGAAAAATGTGGGGCTTCATGTCCCTTTACTGATTGTTCTTAAATTAGGATGGTATAATAAAGAGTGAATGGGGTGTGTTTACATTATAAATATGAAAAAAATGTATTTCTCCAATAAATGACTGACAGCTATACCTGCTATTTTGTTTTTATTTCTATCTTCTTAAAGGGATAGGCAAATCAAAATTAAACTTGCATGATTCAGATCAGTGGTCTCAAAGTACAGGCCCTGGGGCCAAATGTTGCCCTCAAGATAGTGTAATCTGGCGCTCTCTTGCGTATTAGGTAAATTATTAATTTAGGTTTTTAAGGTTCTAAGAGGTGTAACAAGCTGATGTCCTAAACAGACAAATACAAGATAAATATAAAGACAAACATTGTCCAGTGTAGACTCCCATTAGGCACTGCTTGGTCACTTTTTATTCAGGTTCCAGAATGATCACTTCACTTGGCTCTCACAAGATAAATATACTCTGTGTATATCTATTGTAGACTACAACTCCCATCATGCACTACTGCTTGGGTACATGTCACCTCCAGTTCCTAGTATATCCAGTTCCAAAGCACTCACTCTATTTAAGTGGCCCCTTTGCGGGGAAAACACTTGGCTAGTGGCCCCCCAGATACAATGAGTTTGATACCCCTGATTTAGATAGTGCCGGTAATTTTAAGACACTATTAAATTCACTTCTACTTGTACTTTGTTCTCTTGGTATCTGTTGTTGAAAAAGAATATGTACATATCCTACATTAGTATGAGCTAGCTGGTGATTGGTGCCTGCACACATTAGTCTTATGTGATTGGCTCACTAGATGTATACAGCTAGCTCCCAGTAATGCATTGCTGCTCCATCAGCAAAGTATGAGAAGCGAATGAAGCAAATTTGAAAAATAGAAGTAAACTGTAAAGTTGCTTAAAATTGTTTGTTCTATCTGATTCATAAAGAATGTGGTTTCATGTCCCATTAAAACGTACGTATAGCAAGTCAGCAGGGAAGAGAGTAAGCAAAAAGCCCAGGATTTGACAAGTTGGCTTGACGTTTGTTGTAAGTCAGTTATTTTTGGATTGCTGAGTTACTATTTGTCTGCCAGCAAGTTGGCTATTTCTATTTTTAAGACCAACGTGAACCAAGTTGAGATAAGCAAGCTGGTTGTAACGGATGACTTTGCAAGTGACTTGCATTTAAAGATTATCAGACTAGCAGTTTTTCTACAAGTCCCCTATTTATCTAAACTAGCCTACCATGCATATATGCCAATATTATAGACAAATGTGAAGGGACACTTTGTAGCAGAGACATCAAAAATGTCAGAGCATTGACCACGCCCACCGACAGTTAACATAGCTCCACTCACTCTGCTCGACCCCAAAAAACAATGACACTTGCAAACAAAAACAGAATTTATGCTTACCTGATAAATTACTTTCTCTTGTGGTGTATCCAGTCCACGGATTCATCCTTTACTTGTGGTATATTCTCCTTCCTAACAGGAAGTGGCAAAGAGAGCACACAGCAGAGCTGTCCATATAGCTCCCCCTCTAGCTCCACCCCCCAGTCATTCGACCGGAGGTTAGGAAGAAAAAGGAGAAACCATAGGGTGCAGTGGTGACTGTAGTTTAAACAAAAAAATCTACCTGACTTAATAGCCAGGACAGGCCGTGGACTGGATACACCACAAGAGAAAGTAATTTATCAGGTAAGCATAAATTCTGTTTTCTCTTGTAAGGTGTATCCAGTCCACGGATTCATCCTTTACTTGTGGGCTACCAATACCAAAGCTTTAGAACAGGGATGAAGGGAGTGAACAAGACAGGTACCTTAAACAGAAGGCACCACTGCTTGTAAAACCTTTCTCCCAAAAATAGCCTCCGAAGAAGCAAAAGTATTGAATTTGTAAAATTTGGAAAAAGTATGCAGCGAAGACCAAGTCACTGCCTTACAAATCTGTTCAACAGAAGCCTCATTTTTAAAAGCCCATCTGGAAGCCACTGCTCTGGTAGAATGAGCAGTAATTGTTTCAGGAGGCTGCTGGCCAGCAGTCTCATAGGCCAGACGGATGATGCTTTTCAGCCAAAAGGAAAGAGAGGTAGCAGTCGCCTTCTGACCTCTCCTCTTACCAGAATAGATGACAAACAATTAAGTTGTTTGTCTGAAATCCTTAGTTGCTTGTAAATAGAACTTTAAAGCACGAACCACATCAAGATTGTGTAAAAGACGTTCCTTCTTCGAAGAAGGATTAGGACACAGAGAAGGAACAACAATTTCCTGATTAATATTCTTATTAGACACAACCTTAGGAAGAAAACCGGGTTTGGTACGCAAAACTACCTTATCTGCGTGGAACACCAAGTAAGGTGAGTCACACTGCAAAGCAGATAACTCTGAAACTCTTCGAGCAGAAGAGATAGCTACCAGAAACAAAACTTTCCAAGATAAAAGTTTAATATCTATGGAATGTAAGGGTTCAAACGGAACCCCTTGCAGAACTGAAAGAACTAAATTCAGACTCCATGGCGGAGCCACAGGTCTATAAACAGGCTTGATTCTGACTAAAGCCTGACTAAATGCTTGAACGTCTGGTACCTCTGCCAGACGTTTGTGTAAAAGAATAGACAAAGCAGATATCTGTCCTTTTAAGGAACTAGCTGACAATCCTTTCTCCAATCCTTGGAGAAAGGACAATATCCTGGGAATCCTAATCTTACTCCATGAGTAACCCATGGATTCGCACCAACAAAGATATTTTCGCCAAATCTTATGGTAGATTTTCCTGGTGACAGGCTTTTTAGCCTGAATCAGGGTATCGATAACCGACTCAGAGAAACCACGCTTAGATAGAATTAGGCGTTCAATCTCCAAGCAGTCAGACGCAGATAAATTAGATTTGGATGTTTGAAAGGACCTTGAAGTAGAAGGTCCTGCCTCATTGGCAGAGTCCATGGTGGAATGGATGACATGTCCACTAGGCCTGCATACCAAGTCCTACGTGGCCACGCAGGTGCTATTAGATTCACCGACGCCCTCTCCTGCTTGATTCTGGCAACCAGACGAGGAAGGAGAGGAAACGGTGGACACACAGAGGCCAGATTGAAGGACCAAGGCACTGCTAGAGCATCTATCAACACCGCCTGGGGATCCCGGGACCTGGACCCGTAAAGAGGAAGTTTGGCATTCTGACGGGACGCCATCAGATCCAATTCTGGAGTGCCCCATAGCTGAGTCAGCTGGGCAAATACCTCCGGGTGGAGTTCCCACTCCCCCGGATGAAAAGTCTGACGACTTAGAAAATCCGCTTCCCAGTTGTCTACTCCTGGGATGTGAATTGCTGAGAGGTGGCAAGAGTGATCCTCCGCCCACCTGATTATTTTGGTTACTTCCATCATTGCTAGGGAACTCCTTGTTCCCCCTTGATGGTTGATGTAAGCTACAGTCGTGATGTTGTCCGACTGAAATCTGATGAATTTGGCCGCAGCTAGCTGAGGCCATGCCTGAAGAGCGTTGAATATCGCCCTCAGTTCCAGAATGTTTATCGAGAGAAGAGCTTCTTCCCGAGATCATAAGCCGTGAGCTTTCAGGGAGTCCCAGACAGCACCCCAGCCCAACAGACTGGCGTTGGTCGTTACAATGATCCACTCTGGTCTGCGGAAACACATTCCCTGAGCCAGGTGATCCTGAGACAACCACCAGAGAAGAGAATCTCTGGTCCCCTGGTCCAACTGTATTTGAGGAGACAAATCTGCATAATCCCCATTCCACTGTTTGAGCATGCATAGTTGCAGTGGTCTGAGGTGTATCCGTGCAAAAAGGACTATGTCCATTGCCGCTATCATTAATCCGATTGTCTCCATGCACTGAGCTACAGATGGCCGAGGAATGGAATGAAGAGCTCGGCAAGTAGCTAAGAGTTTTAACTTTCTGACCTCCGTCAGAAATATTTTCATTTCTACCGAGTCTATTAGTGTTCCTAGGAAGGGAACTCTTGTGAGGGGGAGAGAGATTGGTAAGATTGTTCGAATGGTCTCCATCTTGAATGATGGGACTCTGAGGAATTTGTTTAGAATTTTGAGATTCAGGATTGGTCTGAAAGTTCCTTCTTTTTTGGGAACCACAAACAGGTTTGAGTAAAACCCCAGCCCTTGTTCCGCAATTGGAACTGGGTGGATCACTCCCATTGTATGTAGGTCTTCTACACAGCGTAAGAACGCCTCTTTCTTTGTCGTGTCTGTAGACAGACGAGAAATATGGAACCTTCCCCTTGGAGGGGAGTCCTTGAATTCTAGAAAATATCCCTGGGATACAATCTCTAAGGCCCAGGCCTGAGCGAAGAGAGAGAGTCTGCCCCCTACTAGATCCGGTCCCGGATCGGGGGCTACCCCTTCATACTGTCTTGGGGGCAGCTACAGGCTTCTTGGCCTGTTTACCCTTGTTCCAGCCCTGGTAAGGTTTCCAGGCTGCCCTGGGTTGTGAAGTGTTACCCTCTTGCTTCGCAGCAGGGGAGGATGAAGCGAGACCGCTCCTGAAATTTCGAATGGAACGAAAATTATTTTGTTTGTTCTTTGTCTTAAAGGATTTGTCCTGAGGGAGAGCATGGCCTTTTCCCCCAGTAATTTCTGAGATAATCTCTTTCAATTCAGGCCCGAAAAGGGTCTTTCCTTTGTAAGGGATGTTCAGCAGTTTGGATTTTGACGACACATCAGCCGACCAAGACTTGAGCCATAGCGCCCTGCGCGCCAGAATGGCAAAACCTGAATTCTTTGCTGCTAACTTAGCTAGTTGGAAAGCAGCATCTGTGATAAAAGAATTAGCCAGCTTAAGAGCCTTAATTCTGTCTATAATATCCTCATATGAGGTCTCCGTCTGGAGCGCATCTTCCAGCGCCTCGAACCAGAAAGCAGCTGCAGTAGTTACAGGAACAATGCACGTTATAGGTTGGAGAAGAAAACCTTGATGAACAAAAATTTTCTTAAGTAAACCCTCTAATTTTTTATCCATAGGGTCTTTAAAAGCACAACTGTCCTCAATTGGTATGGTTGTGCGTTTAGCAAGTGAAGAAACAGCCCCCTCCACCTTAGGGACCATCTGCCACGAGTCCCGCGTGGTGTCAGATATGGGGAACATTTTCTTAAAAACAGGAGGGGGAACAAACGGAATACCTGGTTTATCCCACTCCCTAGTTACTATATCCGCAATCCTCTTAGGGACCGGGAACACTTCAGTGTAAACAGGAACTTCTAGGTACTTGTCCATTTTACACAATTTGTCTGGGATCACCAAAGGGTCACAGTCATCCAGAGTAACTAATACCTCCCTGAGTAATAAGTGGAGGTGTTCTAGTTTAAATTTAAAGGCCAACGTATCTGAGTCTGTCTGAGGAGCAACCTTTCCCAAATCGGAAACTTCTCCCTCAGACAGCACATCCCTCGCCCCCATTTCAGAGCATTGTGAGTGTATATCGGATACGGCTACTAAAGCGTCAGAATGCTCATAATCTGTTCTTAAAACAGAGCTATCACGCTTGGCAGGTAACACGGGCAGCTTAGATAAAAATACTGAGAGGGTATTATCCATAACTGCCGCCAAATCTTGTAAGGTAAAAGAGTTAGATGCGCTAGGCGTCGCTTGAGCGGGCATAACTGGTTGTGACACTTGGGGAGAGGTCAACGGGCTAACCTCAATACTTTCTGTCTGAGAATCATCTTGGGCCACATTTTTAAGTGCAACAATATGGTCTTTAAAATGTATAGACATATCAGTACACGTGGGACACGTTTTGAGAGGGGGTTCCACCATGGCTTCTAAACACATTGAACAAGGATTTTCCTTGGTGACAGACATGTTTAACAGACTAATAGTAAGACAAACAGGCTTAGAAATCACATTAATCAAGCAAAAACACACTTTGCAAAAAAACGTTACTGTGCCTTTAAGAAATAAAAAAGGCACACAATTTTCCAAAACAGTGAAAAAAGCACCAAACTTTCTGAAATTTTCACAGTATGTACCTAAAGCATTGGTAAGATTGCACAGCTAGCAAAAAAAATCGATTAAGCCCTTAATGCCCAAACCGGATCAATAGTAAGCTAACAGACCGGTTAAAACAAATTTAGCACCTTGCCACAGCTCTGCTGTGGCCCAACCTTCCCTTATAGTCGGATTTATGGGGAAAAAGCTTCTTATGGGTCCTCAAATTGTAGCAGGAGCCACCATGTGAACACAGCCTGAAGATCTAGTCCATCTAACTGCGCATCTGAGGCGTGAAATTAGGCCCCTCCCACCTTACTCTGGTGCTGTGAGGCCTAAAGAAACACTCCTAGGAGTTATAATACTAGCCATGTGGGTAACAACCCCTGAAAGAAACCCAAAAGGACCTTCTAAGTGTCTCAAAAACGGTGTTTATAAGTAAAAACCGTTTGCCATAAAAAAGTGTCAACCCATAAAAAAGTGTCAACCAGCATAAATTAGCCCTGTAATGTAAGCTTGTAATTCCATACTTAGTCTCTGAATAAAGCTTACCCTTCCCTCATGGGGATCTTGTCAGTCCTTTTCTAGCATTATCACAGTCTTGTCTAGAAATAAATGACTGAACATACCTTATTGCAGCTTAATCTGCAAACCGTTCCCCCCAACTGAAGTTTTCTTGTACTCCTCAGTCCTGTGTGGGAACAGCAGTGGATTTTAGTTACAACATGCTAAAATCATTTTCCTCTCTGCAGAAATCTTCATCCCTTTTCTGCTGGAGAGTAAATAGTACAAACCGGTACCATTTAAAAATAACAAACTTTTGCTTGTAGAACAAAAACTACAAATCTAACACCACATTCACTTTACCCTTCCGAGAGAGACCCTTTTGCTTAGAGCCGGCAAAGAGAATGACTGGAGGGGTGGAGCTAGAGGGGGAGCTATATGGACAGCTCTGCTGTGTGCTCTCTTTGCCACTTCCTGTTAGGAAGGAGAATATCCCACAAGTAAAGGATGAATCTGTGGACTGGATACACCTTACAAGAGAAATAATAAATATTAATATGCTGTTCTAATGTGTGTGGTATGCTCAAATACCACAATATACAAACATATATATATAACATTAACAATTGCTTCAAGTCTTTTTATCTTAGTCTGACACGCAGGTAAAACCTACACTTCAGGGCACATTTTAACATTGTGGAACATAGCCCTGGGACAATTATACTATTGTAATACAAGTCCAAAATCATGGCCTGTTCCTGGAAAATAAGGACAGTACTGTATAGTTAAAAGATATGTAGCTTGGGCCAGAATTATTGTGTATTCTCACCTCTGTCTTTGGGAAGCTCTTCACTTCTAGCTATTAACCCCTTAAAGTCCTACACAGACTGTGCACAGTACATACCATAAACCCATGATCACATATTGAGTAATCAAGGAACATTTATATTCTCAAACTTTTCAACAGCAGTAATACATTAATGCCCATTACAGTGCCAGGGAGTTGTGTAATAGGTGGTCAAGAGTTGTATAGCACAAGTCTCAAATCCCATAGGATTCGTTTTGCTATCATTTCTTACACCAACACAATTTAACCTTTGTAAAATAGTCATTTGATAGCCTCTGCAGAATAAAAATGCATTGGCAAGTAGTTACATTCTTTTATCTCTGGTTATTTATATAAAGATGGAAATGAGATAATAAAATTGGCAGCAGAAGAATAACCAGGAACTGACAGAGAAAAAGAGACATTTGGTTGTACTTTATATGAAGTTATCTGTATTATTTGCAAGGATTTATGATCAGTCTCATTACAATTTCTACAGTATTACAAATGAAATTCCTTTCAGTTTTGCCATAAAATCAACTAGGCAACAACATAGGTCCTCACTAGACTATAAATAACAGCTAATTCTATATTTAAAACAAACACACATTATTCAATTCATTAACGATATTCAACGACAGAAACATGTAGGTATCACTTACCGATATTCACAAAACCGGACCAATCAGATAACCAGAAGCTAAGAGAATATGCTAGAAATTTTGATTATCAGAAGTTCTGATTGGATGAATGTCATTGTAGCTATCTCATTTGTCTGATTCTATGATTCTTTCAGGGATATGCAGGTGTTATTGTTTGTTATAACCAGACACACCGATCTAATGATAATACAAAAAGACGTCTTTTGTTTGAAGGTCCTATTATTCAGGACAAGGTTCTCATCACATTTTAATTGGGATTATGTAAATGATATAATTGTACCAATGATATATTTCTATACTTAAAGGGATATAAACCCCACAATTTTCAGTTTGTGATTTAGATAGAGAATACAATTTTAAAAATGTTTCCAATTTATATCATTTGCTTTGTTCCCATGGCTCTTGCAAGTGGATAACATTCTTGCAAAACTACTAATACCATACCATATAGTGCTCCAGCCACGTGCACCCTTCTGAGCTTACGTCCCTGCTGTTCAAGAAAAGATACCAAAAGAACTAAGAAAATTTGATGATAGGAGTAAATGAGAAAGTTGTTTAAAATTGCTGCTCCATCTGAATCATGAAAGAAAAAGTTGGGGTTTCATGTTTCTTTAAGTACTTGTCTGACGTCAGAATTCAATACTTAGACACACAATGTTGTTACTCTGTTAAAGGACATCAAATTCCAAATTTAATTTCACATAAAATGTTAAATTGCCTATTGAAATAAAATGTAACATATATTCTACACCAGAGCTTTCCAAACTTTTCATGTTGGTGACACACTTTTTAGACCTACATCATTTCGCGACATAGTAATTCAGTTGTACAAGCAAACAGGAGGTTAAACTAACTTGTTTTAAGAGATACGGACACAAACATAATTTATATAATAACAAAATGTATTTACAAGTAACAGTATGTAAGTATGTTCAAGAATTAAAAAAAGTTTAAAAAAACCAATAGCATGTCATCGACTCATTTCTTACCACCTTAAACCTCCCCACGGTACCTCAAGACCAAACAGATTTTTTACAAAACCCCATCTCGGCGTTAGAGATTAAGAAGGCTATTAAGTCCCTTAAAGCTTTCAAATCACCAGGGCCAGACAGCTTTTCAGATCTATTTTACAAAAAATTTCAAACACAACTGATCCCCATTCTAATGCGCTTTTTCACACTGGCAAGTTCCTGGGGGGCTTCTCCGGCTGAATTCTTACAAGCCACGATTATCACTCTCCCGAAACAAGGGAAGGACTCGACGCTTTGTGGGAGCTATAGGCCTATATCGCTGTTGAATCTCGATGTCAAGCTATATGCCAAAATACTAGCTTCGCGCCTTAACTCTCTGTTACCTATATTAGTCGACCCTGATCAGGTGGGTTTTGTCTTAAGACATCAAGGGCCTGATAACACCAGAAGACTCCTGAACGTCTTCTTCGAGGCCCACAGAATGCAGCTGCCCTGTGTCACCCTGTTGTTGGATGCTGAAAAGGCCTTCGACAGGGTGGACTGGGGATATATGTTCACTGTGCTGCGGAACCTTTTATCACATCGATTGCTGCGCTCTACTCTAATCCATCAGCAGTGGTCAGGGGTCTGGCATTTTGTTCTGAATCCTTTTTAATAACGAATGGTACGAGACAGGGGTGCCCGTTGTCCCTGCTCATATTTGCCCTCATGATGGAACCGCTGGCCGAGGCTATTCTATCTTGTCCCCAGATCAGAGGGGTCGATATACACCATACAGAACAGAAAATAGCACTGTTCGCCGATGATTTGACAGTACTTATATCTGACCCTCTTACTTCCCTACCTCAGCTGTTCTCCTTACTGGAGAGATTTACCTTAGTCAGCTACTACAAGCTTAATGTTCTTAAAACAGAAGCTTATACAATAAATATCCCGGACGAAACTCTTGACACGCTTAAGAATACATACAAGTTTCTGTGGTCCACGTCACACATGAAACATTTTGGTGTCTGCCTGTCTCAAAACATACCTACTATCCCCTTTGCTATCAGACATTGAAAAATGCACTGAAACATGCAATGTTCCCTCACTGTCTTGGCTAGAACAAATAGCAGCATTTAAAATGAGCCTTCTCCCCAAACTAACCTATCTGTTTCGTTCCCTACCTATCCCAATTCCCAGATCCGTGATCCATAAATTCCAACAGCTCTGCAATAAATTCATCTGGTGCAATAAGGCCCCGAGACTCGCTACTAGTATCTTGCAGCAGCTGGTATTGGCTGGAGGGGCGGCTGCTCCCAATATCTTGCGATACCATGAAGCTGCTAGATTATACCAAGTGACCCTATGGGGCTCCACTTTACAGAGCAGATGGGCCGAAATCGAACAGGCATCTCTTCCGGTCGGATATGCACTTAGGGATTTGCTGTGGATTCCCAAGCATTCTAGACCACCTACCCTCTTTGCTAACCCTATCATAAAATCGAATTTGAAATTCTGGGACAAGATTTACAATTTGCCGTCTGTTGCGCCTCACCCTTCACCAACCCACTCTCTGAGAGAGCTGCTATTATCTCTGCCTGACACTCACCCAAAAGTTACTTACCTTTCAAGGTTTTCTCTGGAAGTTCAACCCACCCCTTATCCTTCATTTTGAATTTTGGAGACTACGTAGTCTTCTAATATCTTGGGGCTTTGATAAAGGTCCTTTGAGAGCCAAGACTGGGTGGGAAACAAGGTGGGATTCACCGTCTCCTCCTACAAAGCTATTGTCTCTTTCATACCTTGTCATTATGGACCCCCCGGTTTTTTATAAATCTCCTCCCATTAAGCATTGGGAAGCCTCCTTAGCTATCTCGCATGAACCACAACAATGGAAGAATGCAGCACAGCTTACTAAAAAAGCTATACATTGTACAACCCTGTATGAGTTGTTTCTTAAAGTTTTGCTACAATGACACATAACGCCTATTCGTTTATTTAAAATCTCGTCTGCCAACTCCCCCAAATGTTGGAGGGGATGTGAGGCGCTGGGGACTCCTCAGCATATCTGGTGGTCTTGTCCACAGATCAAGCCGCTTTGGCAAAAGGCACTCCAATATTGAACCTCGAAAGGCATTCAAATACTCACGTCACCAGGCATCTGCCTATTTCACATTCTGCCTCCGCACCTGACTCTACCGCAGAGATTATTCTGTGTCTACCTATTTTTAGCAATCAAATTGGCCATAGCCCGAATGTGGCTTCAGCGATTCTCGCCCTCTTGGGAACAGGTGGTTGACATTTTAAGTTTTGTAAAGACAATGGAGACATATGTCTCCCACATACATGGGTCGGAAGACCTCCAGATTATGACCTGGGCATATGGCCCAGAATAAATTTAGCTGTGTATCCCGCTACGCCCCTATAACACTTTCACACTGTAACGTTCCATGATTATATGAATAACCCTGCTCCTCCCTATCCCTATCCTTTCCCTAATAAGAAACCGCCCTCCCCCCTCTTTCCTACCCCCCTATCTCCCCTTCCCCCCATTTTTTTCTCCTCTCTTCAAATTTTTATACTCATCACAGATCTCAAAAGAATTTAATAGTCTTGATTTAAAGCATACAATGGTTACATTATGATGTTGGTAAGAACAACTATGCTATGGTCTTATGTATTATCTGTTAAATGCTGATCTGCTCAGACAATTGGACATGAGATTGTCTATCCATAGTGGTCCGGTTTAAAGATTGGAGACTCAAAGACAATAGACCTTATTACTCAGCATTATCTTCTCTAGATGTATCCTCTACAAAATGTGATACATTGACAATATTATGTTATGTACCAATGTTATTTATCTGCCTGTTTTTGTTGTTCTCATTGTCATTTACCTAAATAAAAAAAATATTTAAAAAAAAAAAAACAACAAAAAAAAACAATAGCTACTTACTATTTTAATGGAATGTATGAGGTTGATGGGATGAACACAGTTTCTGAATATTTGGTGGAATATTAGATAAAGACACTCGCATTTCATCATCAAGCATTTTTAAGCTTCCACTTCCTATCCATATATCAAGAGCAGGAGCAGCAATGCACTACTGGGAGCTAGCTGCAAAAAAACCCACTTTGATTTCTGACTTCAGCTCAGCGTTTAAGCTGCTGCCCTCAGAGCTCTGCGAGTCCGACTGACTATTGCCTGCGCTGCAAACACACTGCTGTCCCACTCACTGACTACATGTGCAGTCATGAGCCGATTTAGGAGTCTACACGTGCAGTTAGGAGCCAATGGGAATAGTTTCAGTTCCTGCTAAGCTGCACCAATAGGTTAAGATGATCTGTGACCCACTAGGTATCAATCACGTGCCAACCACGTGATATGCATAACAGGCAGGCAGAAAGTCGGAAACCAAAAAAAATGTAGAAATAATTTTAAATTCCCAAAAATTTGTGCTGAAGCAGGGACACACCTAGACACTGCTGCCGACACACTAATGTGTCACGACACACAGTTTGGAAAGCACTGTTCTACACAGTGATTTCATGATCAGTGCAGGAGCTCATTGATATATATTCCTAACTGACCACTAAAAAGGAGATAAGATAAATATACTCAGATGATTTCAAATGGTGTTGTACACAGACAAAAAAGGACAATGGGCTGTAAAATTGGTTTATCCTTAAAATGACATTAAACACTTTGAGATGGTAATATAATATGATAAATTGTATATAATAAAACAACTCTGCAATATACTTTCATTATTTATTTTGTCCTCTTTGCCTGTAATTCCATTCTGAAATTGTGAGCTTTTCAGTTCCTGTTAGAAAAGGAAGTGCAGAACACTGTTAAATCCAGCACAACCATTGGCTGCACACTCTAGTGACCTATTTATAACTGTCTCTAATTGGCCACAGCAGAGAAGGTAACACAAGTTACAACATGGCAGCTCCCATTGTTTTATAGACACTAAAACTTTACACTTATTTTGTCACTTTTTAAACAACTAATGAAAATTTAAAAAATACATCTACATGTTAGTCATGGACTAATCTTTTCTTTGAATGCATCATTCTATCTAGCATGTATTTAGTGTTTAATGTCCCTTTAAAGGAACATTCCAGCCAAAATTGGAATCCACATGGATGCATTTTAGTTTTGAATAGAAGGAAGATTGTAATATACATGAATTATCAAAAACGATTCTAATAAAAGCTATAGCTGTTTCAAAAGTGTATTTAAGTATGCACCGTGCACCAGCATTTTAAACACAGCACTTGCTCAGAAAGCCTATGGGGCTTGTACCATCTGGTAATGACTCAATTTGTTAATTACTGACATGATACAAGCCCCACTGGCACTCTGCGCAGCTGCAGTATATAAAATGCAGGTGTGCTGAGAATATCTAGTAGACATGTGAGCAGGGGGAAAATTTGTTTCGGTTTGTTTCGGACTGATTCAGATTTTTTCTAATTTAGTTTTGGATAGATTTAAATTCAGATACTTTTGAATGTATTCGTTTCGATTTCATTTGGATTTGAATAAATTTGTATGTATTGGTTTCGGATTTGATTCGTAAATTTGGAAGTTCAGTATGTTATATGTTGATTCAGATGGTTCCAAGTTACACAAACGGAATTATTTCACTGTTCTATCTCACTAAATATCACTAAATTTAATTTTTATACTGAATTGTGATTATAAATTAAATTTTTATGATACCACACTAGCAGGCACAAAAACGTAGATGGAAAGGGAAATAGCTGTGTTGTAATGCTGTAAAGCAGGGCTGCCCAAACTGTGGTCCAATAGGTTACATATGATCCTTCAATGTTTATTGGATTTGGAAGTATTAGAGTTGTTGTTGTTTTTAGTATTAGAGTTGTTGTTGTTTTTAGTATTAGAGTTGTTGTTGTTGTTGTTAGTATGAGAATTGTTGTTGTTAGTATTAGAGTTGTTGTTGTTAGTATTAGAGTTGTTGTTGTTAGTATTAGAGTTTTTTGTTGTTAGTATTAGAGTTGTTATTGTTAGTATTAGAATTGTTGTTGTTGTTGTTATTATTAGAGTTGTTGTTAGTATTAGAGTTGTTGTTGTTAGTATTAGAGTTGTTGTTAGTATTAGAGTTGTTGTTAGTAATAGAGTTGTTTTTGTTGTTAGTATTAGAGTTCTTGTTGTAGTTGTTCTTAGTATTAGAGTTGTTGTTGTTGTTAGTATTAGAATTGTTGTTGTTGTTAGTTGTTGTTGTTTTATACTGAATTGAGATTAGTCCATGGCCATTCGAATGTAAAGAATAAATCCGAACTAATACTACTACTAATTGAAACTACAACCCAATGAAATAGCTGAACTAGCAGGGAAAGCAGACTTCTTTATCTTATCTAATTGATAGCACTAAGTCCTTTTTATCTTCTTTTTTTACTGTTTACACAAAGGCCAATACTTAGAGAGGACAATTGGAATTTTTGTACCTCTGTCACAGACACCTACTGAAATCATTATTTTACCTAAACCTTCTTGTTTACATGTGTTTTGTGTAACCAGAACTTATGTTCAGAAATGTTCAGTATGGGTGGGGACTCAATAGGCAAAATCAGCTATTTCAAACAAGAAAATAAAGGTGAAGAAGCTAATTGTAAACAATTTAATACACTCCAGTAGGTGAAATGGATAATTGGGAACACATTAAAGGGGAACAACAAATTGTGTACATTGTCCCTTTTATTTACCGGTTGTTTGTTTGGATGAATTTAAAAAAAAACACACAAATGCCCATGTCTAATGTGTACTTAGACAAATTGACAGTTTAATAGTTCTTAAGATATTTTCTTTGTACGCAGCTCCCAGGGGCGGCTCAAGATATTGTGCTGCCTGGGTCAGAGAATGAAATGACCCCCCCCCCCCAGTAGTAACATATCAACCTACTAGCCTGGCCTTTGACCTTACTAAGTCTGCCTACCTGCAGACAACCAATGCTTATGCACAATTGTTCAATATGTGGGAAGGTAGTTAGACAAGAAATGCACTTGCCCCACCTTGAATATTGCCCTTGACCAGGTCTGTGTCGTTGTGCATGAGGAGGTTATGCTGCTGGGAGCCTGCGACCTCCCTCATGGAGTATAAATATATTTGTCTTTACTGTCCCTTTAAGTGTTCAGTGTTTAATGGGAAGATATACAGTGCATTATGCAACTTCAAAACTCTATTCATTGTCCAAAAGTGTGAGTACAATTCACTGCTTTATACTATGCATGCCCTTTATTTATTTGGCTTTAAATTTTAGGGTCAGACATGAAAATGCGCTATATATATATATATATACTGTGTATATATATATATGTATATATATATATATTCACACAATTTAAATTGAATCACACTCATTAAGGTATTTATTGAATGCAGCTGTTATCAAGATGTATATTTATTTGTAGTTGGTGTTGATACTGTTCATGGAAAAAATGTGTTTAGGGTTAGCGCTAAATTAAAGCTTAAAAAGGTGTAGAGATAAATATTCTGTAAGATTTATATTATTCTTCTATAATGATATTCATATCAACAATGTGTTTCAAAAAAAATTTTTTAATAAAAATTAAAAATACAAATAAAGATGGATGCCGGCATCAATTCTAAATGGAAAAATATATACAATGTATACAAGAATGAAACGTTATGTTTTAAAACAATGTAGCAAGATAAAAAAGGAATTTGAACAGATTTTGAGTAGTATACTTTAAAGAAAAAATAGCGATTGTCACCGTGCATATAGGTGTTTGATATTTACATTGATGTTACCTTATATGCAGAGGTTTGTGTGTATTCGCTATTTCAATGGACCGGGACTCTCAATGTTCAGTCCTGTATTGACTATGTTTTTTGAAACAGTCTGTTTCTCGGTAGTTCTCTCAAAAGAAAGGCAAGTCAAAGTTCCCACTATGTTTTTCTTTGCCGTATGATGTCCGTGTCCTGACACTCTTCTCAGTATCAACTCCGTAATTTGTGATGGCTTTGTATGCGTATCATATACGCCGTATTGGATGTCTGTATGACAGTGAAATCTCTATTTTGTTGTGGGGAGTTTTCTCCCTGTGGTCAATTTCCTCCAAGTGGTTCCGGAGTAAAGTTGAAGAGAAGTAACTTGTTTGTTGTTGAGTCTCCGCTGTCTTATTTCACAGCGGTTAAGTTTTAAGAAGAATAGTGATCAGATCATGGGTTAGGAATTATACTTATAGAACTCCACACGCTTTTGTTTAGTTCAAAGTACCCAACCTACTGGACTATATCAAACTTAAATGAAAGTTTCAAAGAGTAGCAATCTTTCAAAGAGTAGCAATCTTTCCAGTGAGCAAAGTTCTACGCGTTTCAGCCCTTGGGCCTTTATCAAGATGCTCACCTGGGGAATTCACCTGGTTTAAAAATGTTCAGCTTTGTTCTGATTGGTGGTTATTTGATTGGTGCATATTAAATTATTGCATCGTATAAACTTTTACAGTTTTTTCAGGGTGCATTTCAAATAACTTATTAAGTCATGATACTTAGTCCTATGTAAAAGAAACACATATGATTCACATTATGATAATTATTTACAGCTTTATCCCTATATCAGTAATCCCTATATTAGTTGGCGCTATTTTGGATATTTAACCCTTCATCTCTGTAGTCGACCTGTGTTATTGTCTTCCGGGATTCTACAGATTAGAATTCTAAATATGTGTGTATATTTGATGACCCTAAAGAGATAAATATATATAAAAAGGGTAATGTAAAATGTGTGTATATTACAATATAAAAATAGTAAAAGTTACAAGAGATATAAGACATGTTAGAATTTGTGTTCAAAATCAAGAAGTTATACATACATACATCTGATTGTAATGACGTGTGTATATAATAATCCATTTGATTATATTAGCGATCAGGAGAGTGTTAAATAATGTGTCAGGATGCTAGTATAGCCATCCTTTTTTAAAAATGTTGTTCTAAATACATAAACTTTACAAATATATGAAAAAAATCTTTCCTATAAATATAAATGAGAAATTCATCAAAAATTACTTACAAAATATATATAAAAAATAAATAAATATATATAAAAAGTAATATAAAAAATATATATATAGAAGAATATAAAATTATATACTCCTCATTTTATATATGTATAATATTTGCCCATGTATAATCTCTAGATTTATTATAGTGACAAATGCTGAAGGGTTTGGATTTTACTGTCTATTAGAAAAGACCATTCAAATCCAACTCTGAGTTTAATCCAGAGGGGTGGAGTGTTTTAAAATTAAAGATGTATTCAGCTTCTTTTTTACATAGTAATGTTGTGATGTTGCCTCCTCTAATTCCTAGATTTAGTTTTTTAACCCCCCAATATTTAAAATCTTTAAGATTCCCTGAATGAATTTGTTTGAAGTGAGAATAGAGTTTAGTTTCTTCCGATCCGTGTTCGATTTTTAGGATATGTTCCCTTATTCGATCACGTAATGTTCTACTTGTCTGTCCAAAGTATAATAAATTGCAAGAACATTTTATGCAATATACTATATTATTATCTGCACATCTTAAAGTTTGTGTAATTTTAACCCTGTGTTTGTTATTTGAGGAATTAATTTCTTTGATTTTTGTACTATATGTACATGCTTTGCATGTGTTGCACGGGAAATAGCCTCTTAATACATTACCTTTAAGGTCTCTATCTTTTATTATTTTTCTTTCCTTAAATTCACTAGGTGACAGTAAACTTTTAAGATTTTTTGCTTTTTTAAAAATTATATCTGGCTGGCCTTTCACTTTTTCACCTAATATTCTATCTTCTTTTATTAAGTGCCAGTGTTTTTGAAGGATTCTTTTAATTTCCATATGTTGGGTACTATATTCTGTTATGAATGGAATGAATAAGTTGTCTGTATTAAAGTCCTGGTTTTTCTTTTTATTTTTTGATTTTAGTAACGTATTTCTATCTAATTGTTTTACTTTTGATTTTGTTTTCTCTATTGTTTTTGCATTATATCCTTTTTCTATAAACTTTTTAGTTAATATTTGTGATTGGGTATCATAATTATCTATATCTGAACAGTTTTTTTTGATTCTCATGAATTGACCTTTAGGGATGTTTAATTTCCATGAATTTAGATGACAACTTTCATGGTGTATATAATTGTTGGCATCTGTGCTTTTAAAATATGTTTGAGTGTGAATCTTATTAGATATAATGTTCAATTCAATATCTAAAAAATTAATTTTTCGATTGCTATATTCATGAGAAAATGTAATACCCATATCATTTGAATTGATATCCTCTATAAATGATTCTAAAAGTTCTGTGTCTCCTCGCCATATGATGAATATGTCATCTATATATCTGCAATAGTGCACAAGGTTCGCCCCCCATGGGCTATTATATATATTAAGTTCTTCAAATAGTCCCATAAATAAATTGGCGTAACTGGGGGCGAACCTTGTGCCCATTGCAGTTCCTTTTATTTGTAGGAAGATATCATTTTTAAAAAGAAAACTGTTATTATGAAGGATGAAATTAATACAATCTAGGATAAATTTATTTTGTAGAATGGGGAGTTCTTTGTCTCTGTCTAGGTATGTTTGTATAGCTTCTAACCCTATATTGTGAGATATATTGGTGTAAAGCGAACTCACGTCGCATGTTACAAGGGTGAAATTTTCTTGCCATTCTATATTTTCAATTTGATTTAAGAACTGTGTGGAATCTCGTAAGTATGCTGGTAATTTGGTGACATATGTCTGTAAAAAAAAGTCTATGTATTGGGAAAGATTTGATGTGAGTGACTCTATTCCTGAGATGATAGGACGTCCTGGGGGTTTTTGTAAATGTTTGTGAATCTTTGGTAAAAAGTAAAATGTTGGTGTCTTTGGATGTGTAATGGTTATGAATTCTAATTCTGAATTATTTAGTATTCCTTTTTCGTTAGCCTCTTTTAATAGACTTTCCAGTTTTATTTTTTGATATTTAAGTGGATTCTGTTTAAGTTGTGTGTAGGTAGTAGTATCTTTTAACAATCTATAAGATTCACTGATGTAGTAATCTGTATCCATTATGACAATACCTCCACCCTTGTCGGCGGGCTTTATTGTTATGTCTTTATTATTCTGTAATTCTTTGAGTGTATTTAATTCTTTGTTGGTTAAGTTTTTTTTAAGAGGACGAGTTTGATCTAAAAGTTCTAAATCTTTTTTTATGTTTTCTTCGAATAATTTTATATGTTCGCTTTTCTCTTGAATTGGAAAAAAGCTTGATTTAGCCTTCATATTTGTGTGAATATATTGACTGCTGGTATATGTAGTTTTATCCTGTATAGGATTTTTTAGAAAATATCTTTTTAATGTTAGCTTGCGGATGTATTGATTAATGTTGATCAAGGTTTCGAATTTATTAAGCTTGCATGAGGGTGCAAACGTTAGCCCTTTATTGAGTACTTTAGCCTGTGTTTCGTTGATATTACATTTACTGAGATTAAATATTCCTGAAGTTTTGATATCTGTTTTTACCTCCTTTGTGTTTTGTTGTCTGGTTCCTCTCCCTCTTCTGCCTCTAACCTTCTTTTTCCCCACTGATTTCTTTGGGGTTTTCCTATTTCTATAAAATCTCTGGATGTCCCTGCCTGAGCAGGGGACTGCTCTAAAAAATGTGGATTCTGAATGGTATTCTCCTTGTTTGAGAAGGTGGGTGGTCTGTTATCTGAAAGAGTCCTATTTCTATTTGAACGTGGTGTATCTTGTAAGGGGTAAAATCTATTCTGTAGTGGTACTCTCCAATTATGGTTTTGATTTTGATTATAGGGTTCGTTATAATGTGGTTTATTGTGTTCTTTATTTCGATTTGTGTTATATGTATTCTGATGATAGTATGGTTGTTTTTCGTATGAAGTGTTGGTTCTATAGGTGTTCTGGAAGTTATCATTATGGTGTATTCCTCTATTTATCCAATGTGGTTCTCTTACTTCTTCTGGATGTCTATTATAATCATAATTGGGTCTGTTATATTGCTCTCTATATCCCTCTTGTTGTCTATAATGATATTGACTCGGTTTCTTATAGAAATTCTTATATCCAGTTTGTTTGTACTCCCTTTTATTATAATTATTATAATTATAGTAATTATACTGTTCTGTATTTTGATTCTCTCTTTTATAATTTTGTTTGGCTTTAGAGTTATAATTATAATTATCATCTCTATTATTAGAGTATTGTTGTTTTCTGTTTGATGTTTGGTGATCAGAGATGGTGTGTCTATTTTCCATTACCGAAGTGTGTATATTTTTTCTTTTACTGAAAATTTGTGCTAATTCTTTTCTATTGTTATGTGTTAACGTATTGTCATCCATTATTCCAGTATCATTTGTTGTGGTTTTGTTCTCCACATCAGAAGTGGTCTCATCAATTCTATAATCGGATATATCCCTATTTAGTTTTGAGTTTTTCTTGGTTATGATGTTACTTTTCAGTTCAGAGATTCTTTTAATTATTTCAGATTGAGTATACTTGTGTTCTTCATTTAATTCAATGTTGCTGAGTTTATTTTTAGAATTATCTATTTCTTTTTTTGTATCATTGAGTTGTATATTCCTTGCCTTAATAATTATTTTCATTAATGTTAGTGAGGCTGTTTCCAAGGTTTCAAACCATTCTTTCGATAATTGGTCAGGTAATGGAAAAGTGCAGTTCTTTTTTAATCTGAGTCCTCTCGGTACAATTTTTAAATCTATATAATTTTGTATATATTTGGTTTCTAGGATAAGTTTAATTTCTTTCTGCAGTGAGTCTTCTAAAATAGAATGTATGTCATCTGTATTTAAATTCTGAAGAGTATTTTCTATTTCTAAATGGCTGTTGTTAGATATGTTTTTTAACATAAGATCTCTATGGGCAAATATATCCATGTTTTTTAATCCCAAATTGTCTCCAATAGTTCACAGTTTAAATTTTCATATATATAAATAATCTAAAATCAAATATAAAAATTCAAATGAAAATTTCTCCTTTATAAAATTCAAATATAAATGTGCCCATGTGCAAAAGATGTGAATAGATAGTTAAAGTGACTGAATTTTAATTCTTTTAAAATTTGTGAAAGAAGTTACTAAAAAACTTCTAAGTGTATAAGTAAAAGATGTCTAATTTAATATTGTGAATTATCTATAAAAATATCTTTATTTCAATTCTTACGTGATAAATAGTGTGTAGTGATTACTACTAATTATAGAAATCAGTGTTTAGGAAATAGTGTGATAATGTTTAGGCCAATATGAAGCTATAATTTGGCTATTCGTAATGGCTTGTGTATGTGGTTTTATTTCAACAAAAAGTGATATATATTATATCTAAATTTATAGATGTGTATATAATAGATCTATATTTATAGATGTATAGATGAGTGGATCTAAAAATATGGAGGTAATACGAAATAAAAGTTTGGGTTTATATTTAAAGATACTACACTCGGACTACCCTTAAACTTAACCCTGTGTTTGTGATTAGACCTCCTGACTAACCAAAAGAAAGTTCATGGAAAAAATGTGTTTAGGGTTAGCGCTAAATTAAAGCTTAAAAAGGTGTAGAGATAAATATTCTGTAAGATTTATATTATTCTTCTATAATGATATTCATATCAACAATGTGTTTCAAAAAAATTTTTTTAAAAAAAAATAAAGATGGATGCCGGCATCAATTCTAAATGGAAAAATATATACAATGTATACAAGAATGAAACGTTATGTTTTAAAACAATGTAGCAAGATAAAAAAGGAATTTGAACAGATTTTGAGTAGTATACTTTAAAGAAAAAATAGCGATTGTCACCGTGCATATAGGTGTTTGATATTTACATTGATGTTACCTTATATGCAGAGGTTTGTGTGTATTCGCTATTTCAATGGACCGGGACTCTCAATGTTCAGTCCTGTATTGACTATGTTTTTTGAAACAGTCTGTTTCTCGGTAGTTCTCTCAAAAGAAAGGCAAGTCAAAGTTCCCACTATGTTTTTCTTTGCCGTATGATGTCCGTGTCCTGACACTCTTCTCAGTATCAACTCCGTAATTTGTGATGGCTTTGTATGCGTATCATATACGCCGTATTGGATGTCTGTATGACAGTGAAATCTCTATTTTGTTGTGGGGAGTTTTCTCCCTGTGGTCAATTTCCTCCAAGTGGTTCCGGAGTAAAGTTGAAGAGAAGTAACTTGTTTGTTGTTGAGTCTCCGCTGTCTTATTTCACAGCGGTTAAGTTTTAAGAAGAATAGTGATCAGATCATGGGTTAGGAATTATACTTATAGAACTCCACACGCTTTTGTTTAGTTCAAAGTACCCAACCTACTGGACTATATCAAACTTAAATGAAAGTTTCAAAGAGTAGCAATCTTTCAAAGAGTAGCAATCTTTCCAGTGAGCAAAGTTCTACGCGTTTCAGCCCTTGGGCCTTTATCAAGATGCTCACCTGGGGAATTCACCTGGTTTAAAAATGTTCAGCTTTGTTCTGATTGGTGGTTATTTGATTGGTGCATATTAAATTATTGCATCGTATAAACTTTTACAGTTTTTTCAGGGTGCATTTCAAATAACTTATTAAGTCATGATACTTAGTCCTATGTAAAAGAAACACATATGATTCACATTATGATAATTATTTACAGCTTTATCCCTATATCAGTAATCCCTATATTAGTTGGCGCTATTTTGGATATTTAACCCTTCATCTCTGTAGTCGACCTGTGTTATTGTCTTCCGGGATTCTACAGATTAGAATTCTAAATATGTGTGTATATTTGATGACCCTAAAGAGATAAATATATATAAAAAGGGTAATGTAAAATGTGTGTATATTACAATATAAAAATAGTAAAAGTTACAAGAGATATAAGACATGTTAGAATTTGTGTTCAAAATCAAGAAGTTATACATACATACATCTGATTGTAATGACGTGTGTATATAATAATCCATTTGATTATATTAGCGATCAGGAGAGTGTTAAATAATGTGTCAGGATGCTAGTATAGCCATCCTTTTTTAAAAATGTTGTTCTAAATACATAAACTTTACAAATATATGAAAAAAATCTTTCCTATAAATATAAATGAGAAATTCATCAAAAATTACTTACAAAATATATATAAAAAATAAATAAATATATATAAAAAGTAATATAAAAAATATATATATAGAAGAATATAAAATTATATACTCCTCATTTTATATATGTATAATATTTGCCCATGTATAATCTCTAGATTTATTATAGTGACAAATGCTGAAGGGTTTGGATTTTACTGTCTATTAGAAAAGACCATTCAAATCCAACTCTGAGTTTAATCCAGAGGGGTGGAGTGTTTTAAAATTAAAGATGTATTCAGCTTCTTTTTTACATAGTAATGTTGTGATGTTGCCTCCTCTAATTCCTAGATTTAGTTTTTTAACCCCCCAATATTTAAAATCTTTAAGATTCCCTGAATGAATTTGTTTGAAGTGAGAATAGAGTTTAGTTTCTTCCGATCCGTGTTCGATTTTTAGGATATGTTCCCTTATTCGATCACGTAATGTTCTACTTGTCTGTCCAAAGTATAATAAATTGCAAGAACATTTTATGCAATATACTATATTATTATCTGCACATCTTAAAGTTTGTGTAATTTTAACCCTGTGTTTGTTATTTGAGGAATTAATTTCTTTGATTTTTGTACTATATGTACATGCTTTGCATGTGTTGCACGGGAAATAGCCTCTTAATACATTACCTTTAAGGTCTCTATCTTTTATTATTTTTCTTTCCTTAAATTCACTAGGTGACAGTAAACTTTTAAGATTTTTTGCTTTTTTAAAAATTATATCTGGCTGGCCTTTCACTTTTTCACCTAATATTCTATCTTCTTTTATTAAGTGCCAGTGTTTTTGAAGGATTCTTTTAATTTCCATATGTTGGGTACTATATTCTGTTATGAATGGAATGAATAAGTTGTCTGTATTAAAGTCCTGGTTTTTCTTTTTATTTTTTGATTTTAGTAACGTATTTCTATCTAATTGTTTTACTTTTGATTTTGTTTTCTCTATTGTTTTTGCATTATATCCTTTTTCTATAAACTTTTTAGTTAATATTTGTGATTGGGTATCATAATTATCTATATCTGAACAGTTTTTTTTGATTCTCATGAATTGACCTTTAGGGATGTTTAATTTCCATGAATTTAGATGACAACTTTCATGGTGTATATAATTGTTGGCATCTGTGCTTTTAAAATATGTTTGAGTGTGAATCTTATTAGATATAATGTTCAATTCAATATCTAAAAAATTAATTTTTCGATTGCTATATTCATGAGAAAATGTAATACCCATATCATTTGAATTGATATCCTCTATAAATGATTCTAAAAGTTCTGTGTCTCCTCGCCATATGATGAATATGTCATCTATATATCTGCAATAGTGCACAAGGTTCGCCCCCCATGGGCTATTATATATATTAAGTTCTTCAAATAGTCCCATAAATAAATTGGCGTAACTGGGGGCGAACCTTGTGCCCATTGCAGTTCCTTTTATTTGTAGGAAGATATCATTTTTAAAAAGAAAACTGTTATTATGAAGGATGAAATTAATACAATCTAGGATAAATTTATTTTGTAGAATGGGGAGTTCTTTGTCTCTGTCTAGGTATGTTTGTATAGCTTCTAACCCTATATTGTGAGATATATTGGTGTAAAGCGAACTCACGTCGCATGTTACAAGGGTGAAATTTTCTTGCCATTCTATATTTTCAATTTGATTTAAGAACTGTGTGGAATCTCGTAAGTATGCTGGTAATTTGGTGACATATGTCTGTAAAAAAAAGTCTATGTATTGGGAAAGATTTGATGTGAGTGACTCTATTCCTGAGATGATAGGACGTCCTGGGGGTTTTTGTAAATGTTTGTGAATCTTTGGTAAAAAGTAAAATGTTGGTGTCTTTGGATGTGTAATGGTTATGAATTCTAATTCTGAATTATTTAGTATTCCTTTTTCGTTAGCCTCTTTTAATAGACTTTCCAGTTTTATTTTTTGATATTTAAGTGGATTCTGTTTAAGTTGTGTGTAGGTAGTAGTATCTTTTAACAATCTATAAGATTCACTGATGTAGTAATCTGTATCCATTATGACAATACCTCCACCCTTGTCGGCGGGCTTTATTGTTATGTCTTTATTATTCTGTAATTCTTTGAGTGTATTTAATTCTTTGTTGGTTAAGTTTTTTTTAAGAGGACGAGTTTGATCTAAAAGTTCTAAATCTTTTTTTATGTTTTCTTCGAATAATTTTATATGTTCGCTTTTCTCTTGAATTGGAAAAAAGCTTGATTTAGCCTTCATATTTGTGTGAATATATTGACTGCTGGTATATGTAGTTTTATCCTGTATAGGATTTTTTAGAAAATATCTTTTTAATGTTAGCTTGCGGATGTATTGATTAATGTTGATCAAGGTTTCGAATTTATTAAGCTTGCATGAGGGTGCAAACGTTAGCCCTTTATTGAGTACTTTAGCCTGTGTTTCGTTGATATTACATTTACTGAGATTAAATATTCCTGAAGTTTTGATATCTGTTTTTACCTCCTTTGTGTTTTGTTGTCTGGTTCCTCTCCCTCTTCTGCCTCTAACCTTCTTTTTCCCCACTGATTTCTTTGGGGTTTTCCTATTTCTATAAAATCTCTGGATGTCCCTGCCTGAGCAGGGGACTGCTCTAAAAAATGTGGATTCTGAATGGTATTCTCCTTGTTTGAGAAGGTGGGTGGTCTGTTATCTGAAAGAGTCCTATTTCTATTTGAACGTGGTGTATCTTGTAAGGGGTAAAATCTATTCTGTAGTGGTACTCTCCAATTATGGTTTTGATTTTGATTATAGGGTTCGTTATAATGTGGTTTATTGTGTTCTTTATTTCGATTTGTGTTATATGTATTCTGATGATAGTATGGTTGTTTTTCGTATGAAGTGTTGGTTCTATAGGTGTTCTGGAAGTTATCATTATGGTGTATTCCTCTATTTATCCAATGTGGTTCTCTTACTTCTTCTGGATGTCTATTATAATCATAATTGGGTCTGTTATATTGCTCTCTATATCCCTCTTGTTGTCTATAATGATATTGACTCGGTTTATTATAGAAATTCTTATATCCAGTTTGTTTGTACTCCCTTTTATTATAATTATTATAATTATAGTAATTATACTGTTCTGTATTTTGATTCTCTCTTTTATAATTTTGTTTGGCTTTAGAGTTATAATTATAATTATCATCTCTATTATTAGAGTATTGTTGTTTTCTGTTTGATGTTTGGTGATCAGAGATGGTGTGTCTATTTTCCATTACCGAAGTGTGTATATTTTTTCTTTTACTGAAAATTTGTGCTAATTCTTTTCTATTGTTATGTGTTAACGTATTGTCATCCATTATTCCAGTATCATTTGTTGTGGTTTTGTTCTCCACATCAGAAGTGGTCTCATCAATTCTATAATCGGATATATCCCTATTTAGTTTTGAGTTTTTCTTGGTTATGATGTTACTTTTCAGTTCAGAGATTCTTTTAATTATTTCAGATTGAGTATACTTGTGTTCTTCATTTAATTCAATGTTGCTGAGTTTATTTTTAGAATTATCTATTTCTTTTTTTGTATCATTGAGTTGTATATTCCTTGCCTTAATAATTATTTTCATTAATGTTAGTGAGGCTGTTTCCAAGGTTTCAAACCATTCTTTCGATAATTGGTCAGGTAATGGAAAAGTGCAGTTCTTTTTTAATCTGAGTCCTCTCGGTACAATTTTTAAATCTATATAATTTTGTATATATTTGGTTTCTAGGATAAGTTTAATTTCTTTCTGCAGTGAGTCTTCTAAAATAGAATGTATGTCATCTGTATTTAAATTCTGAAGAGTATTTTCTATTTCTAAATGGCTGTTGTTAGATATGTTTTTTAACATAAGATCTCTATGGGCAAATATATCCATGTTTTTTAATCCCAAATTGTCTCCAATAGTTCACAGTTTAAATTTTCATATATATAAATAATCTAAAATCAAATATAAAAATTCAAATGAAAATTTCTCCTTTATAAAATTCAAATATAAATGTGCCCATGTGCAAAAGATGTGAATAGATAGTTAAAGTGACTGAATTTTAATTCTTTTAAAATTTGTGAAAGAAGTTACTAAAAAACTTCTAAGTGTATAAGTAAAAGATGTCTAATTTAATATTGTGAATTATCTATAAAAATATCTTTATTTCAATTCTTACGTGATAAATAGTGTGTAGTGATTACTACTAATTATAGAAATCAGTGTTTAGGAAATAGTGTGATAATGTTTAGGCCAATATGAAGCTATAATTTGGCTATTCGTAATGGCTTGTGTATGTGGTTTTATTTCAACAAAAAGTGATATATATTATATCTAAATTTATAGATGTGTATATAATAGATCTATATTTATAGATGTATAGATGAGTGGATCTAAAAATATGGAGGTAATACGAAATAAAAGTTTGGGTTTATATTTAAAGATACTACACTCGGACTACCCTTAAACTTAACCCTGTGTTTGTGATTAGACCTCCTGACTAACCAAAAGAAAGTTCATGGAAAAAATGTGTTTAGGGTTAGCGCTAAATTAAAGCTTAAAAAGGTGTAGAGATAAATATTCTGTAAGATTTATATTATTCTTCTATAATGATATTCATATCAACAATGTGTTTCAAAAAAATTTTTTTAATAAAAATTAAAAATACAAATAAAGATGGATGCCGGCATCAATTCTAAATGGAAAAATATATACAATGTATACAAGAATGAAACGTTATGTTTTAAAACAATGTAGCAAGATAAAAAAGGAATTTGAACAGATTTTGAGTAGTATACTTTAAAGAAAAAATAGCGATTGTCACCGTGCATATAGGTGTTTGATATTTACATTGATGTTACCTTATATGCAGAGGTTTGTGTGTATTCGCTATTTCAATGGACCGGGACTCTCAATGTTCAGTCCTGTATTGACTATGTTTTTTGAAACAGTCTGTTTCTCGGTAGTTCTCTCAAAAGAAAGGCAAGTCAAAGTTCCCACTATGTTTTTCTTTGCCGTATGATGTCCGTGTCCTGACACTCTTCTCAGTATCAACTCCGTAATTTGTGATGGCTTTGTATGCGTATCATATACGCCGTATTGGATGTCTGTATGACAGTGAAATCTCTATTTTGTTGTGGGGAGTTTTCTCCCTGTGGTCAATTTCCTCCAAGTGGTTCCGGAGTAAAGTTGAAGAGAAGTAACTTGTTTGTTGTTGAGTCTCCGCTGTCTTATTTCACAGCGGTTAAGTTTTAAGAAGAATAGTGATCAGATCATGGGTTAGGAATTATACTTATAGAACTCCACACGCTTTTGTTTAGTTCAAAGTACCCAACCTACTGGACTATATCAAACTTAAATGAAAGTTTCAAAGAGTAGCAATCTTTCAAAGAGTAGCAATCTTTCCAGTGAGCAAAGTTCTACGCGTTTCAGCCCTTGGGCCTTTATCAAGATGCTCACCTGGGGAATTCACCTGGTTTAAAAATGTTCAGCTTTGTTCTGATTGGTGGTTATTTGATTGGTGCATATTAAATTATTGCATCGTATAAACTTTTACAGTTTTTTCAGGGTGCATTTCAAATAACTTATTAAGTCATGATACTTAGTCCTATGTAAAAGAAACACATATGATTCACATTATGATAATTATTTACAGCTTTATCCCTATATCAGTAATCCCTATATTAGTTGGCGCTATTTTGGATATTTAACCCTTCATCTCTGTAGTCGACCTGTGTTATTGTCTTCCGGGATTCTACAGATTAGAATTCTAAATATGTGTGTATATTTGATGACCCTAAAGAGATAAATATATATAAAAAGGGTAATGTAAAATGTGTGTATATTACAATATAAAAATAGTAAAAGTTACAAGAGATATAAGACATGTTAGAATTTGTGTTCAAAATCAAGAAGTTATACATACATACATCTGATTGTAATGACGTGTGTATATAATAATCCATTTGATTATATTAGCGATCAGGAGAGTGTTAAATAATGTGTCAGGATGCTAGTATATAGATTTAAAAATTGTACCGAGAGGACTCAGATTAAAAAAGAACTGCACTTTTCCATTACCTGACCAATTATCGAAAGAATGGTTTGAAACCTTGGAAACAGCCTCACTAACATTAATGAAAATAATTATTAAGGCAAGGAATATACAACTCAATGATACAAAAAAAGAAATAGATAATTCTAAAAATAAACTCAGCAACATTGAATTAAATGAAGAACACAAGTATACTCAATCTGAAATAATTAAAAGAATCTCTGAACTGAAAAGTAACATCATAACCAAGAAAAACTCAAAACTAAATAGGGATATATCCGATTATAGAATTGATGAGACCACTTCTGATGTGGAGAACAAAACCACAACAAATGATACTGGAATAATGGATGACAATACGTTAACACATAACAATAGAAAAGAATTAGCACAAATTTTCAGTAAAAGAAAAAATATACACACTTCGGTAATGGAAAATAGACACACCATCTCTGATCACCAAACATCAAACAGAAAACAACAATACTCTAATAATAGAGATGATAATTATAATTATAACTCTAAAGCCAAACAAAATTATAAAAGAGAGAATCAAAATACAGAACAGTATAATTACTATAATTATAATAATTATAATAAAAGGGAGTACAAACAAACTGGATATAAGAATTTCTATAATAAACCGAGTCAATATCATTATAGACAACAAGAGGGATATAGAGAGCAATATAACAGACCCAATTATGATTATAATAGACATCCAGAAGAAGTAAGAGAACCACATTGGATAAATAGAGGAATACACCATAATGATAACTTCCAGAACACCTATAGAACCAACACTTCATACGAAAAACAACCATACTATCATCAGAATACATATAACACAAATCGAAATAAAGAACACAATAAACCACATTATAACGAACCCTATAATCAAAATCAAAACCATAATTGGAGAGTACCACTACAGAATAGATTTTACCCCTTACAAGATACACCACGTTCAAATAGAAATAGGACTCTTTCAGATAACAGACCACCCACCTTCTCAAACAAGGAGAATACCATTCAGAATCCACATTTTTTAGAGCAGTCCCCTGCTCAGGCAGGGACATCCAGAGATTTTATAGAAATAGGAAAACCCCAAAGAAATCAGTGGGGAAAAAGAAGGTTAGAGGCAGAAGAGGGAGAGGAACCAGACAACAAAACACAAAGGAGGTAAAAACAGATATCAAAACTTCAGGAATATTTAATCTCAGTAAATGTAATATCAACGAAACACAGGCTAAAGTACTCAATAAAGGGCTAACGTTTGCACCCTCATGCAAGCTTAATAAATTCGAAACCTTGATCAACATTAATCAATACATCCGCAAGCTAACATTAAAAAGATATTTTCTAAAAAATCCTATACAGGATAAAACTACATATACCAGCAGTCAATATATTCACACAAATATGAAGGCTAAATCAAGCTTTTTTCCAATTCAAGAGAAAAGCGAACATATAAAATTATTCGAAGAAAACATAAAAAAAGATTTAGAACTTTTAGATCAAACTCGTCCTCTTAAAAAAAACTTAACCAACAAAGAATTAAATACACTCAAAGAATTACAGAATAATAAAGACATAACAATAAAGCCCGCCGACAAGGGTGGAGGTATTGTCATAATGGATACAGATTACTACATCAGTGAATCTTATAGATTGTTAAAAGATACTACTACCTACACACAACTTAAACAGAATCCACTTAAATATCAAAAAATAAAACTGGAAAGTCTATTAAAAGAGGCTAACGAAAAAGGAATACTAAATAATTCAGAATTAGAATTCATAACCATTACACATCCAAAGACACCAACATTTTACTTTTTACCAAAGATTCACAAACATTTACAAAAACCCCCAGGACGTCCTATCATCTCAGGAATAGAGTCACTCACATCAAATCTTTCCCAATACATAGACTTTTTTTTACAGACATATGTCACCAAATTACCAGCATACTTACGAGATTCCACACAGTTCTTAAATCAAATTGAAAATATAGAATGGCAAGAAAATTTCACCCTTGTAACATGCGACGTGAGTTCGCTTTACACCAATATATCTCACAATATAGGGTTAGAAGCTATACAAACATACCTAGACAGAGACAAAGAACTCCCCATTCTACAAAATAAATTTATCCTAGATTGTATTAATTTCATCCTTCATAATAACAGTTTTCTTTTTAAAAATGATATCTTCCTACAAATAAAAGGAACTGCAATGGGCACAAGGTTCGCCCCCAGTTACGCCAATTTATTTATGGGACTATTTGAAGAACTTAATATATATAATAGCCCATGGGGGGCGAACCTTGTGCACTATTGCAGATATATAGATGACATATTCATCATATGGCGAGGAGACACAGAACTTTTAGAATCATTTATAGAGGATATCAATTCAAATGATATGGGTATTACATTTTCTCATGAATATAGCAATCGAAAAATTAATTTTTTAGATATTGAATTGAACATTATATCTAATAAGATTCACACTCAAACATATTTTAAAAGCACAGATGCCAACAATTATATACACCATGAAAGTTGTCATCTAAATTCATGGAAATTAAACATCCCTAAAGGTCAATTCATGAGAATCAAAAAAAACTGTTCAGATATAGATAATTATGATACCCAATCACAAATATTAACTAAAAAGTTTATAGAAAAAGGATATAATGCAAAAACAATAGAGAAAACAAAATCAAAAGTAAAACAATTAGATAGAAATACGTTACTAAAATCAAAAAATAAAAAGAAAAACCAGGACTTTAATACAGACAACTTATTCATTCCATTCATAACAGAATATAGTACCCAACATATGGAAATTAAAAGAATCCTTCAAAAACACTGGCACTTAATAAAAGAAGATAGAATATTAGGTGAAAAAGTGAAAGGCCAGCCAGATATAATTTTTAAAAAAGCAAAAAATCTTAAAAGTTTACTGTCACCTAGTGAATTTAAGGAAAGAAAAATAATAAAAGATAGAGACCTTAAAGGTAATGTATTAAGAGGCTATTTCCCGTGCAACACATGCAAAGCATGTACATATAGTACAAAAATCAAAGAAATTAATTCCTCAAATAACAAACACAGGGTTAAAATTACACAAACTTTAAGATGTGCAGATAATAATATAGTATATTGCATAAAATGTTCTTGCAATTTATTATACTTTGGACAGACAAGTAGAACATTACGTGATCGAATAAGGGAACATATCCTAAAAATCGAACACGGATCGGAAGAAACTAAACTCTATTCTCACTTCAAACAAATTCATTCAGGGAATCTTAAAGATTTTAAATATTGGGGGGTTAAAAAACTAAATCTAGGAATTAGAGGAGGCAACATCACAACATTACTATGTAAAAAAGAAGCTGAATACATCTTTAATTTTAAAACACTCCACCCCTCTGGATTAAACTCAGAGTTGGATTTGAATGGTCTTTTCTAATAGACAGTAAAATCCAAACCCTTCAGCATTTGTCACTATAATAAATCTAGAGATTATACATGGGCAAATATTATACATATATAAAATGAGGAGTATATAATTTTATATTCTTCTATATATATATTTTTTATATTACTTTTTATATATATTTATTTATTTTTTATATATATTTTGTAAGTAATTTTTGATGAATTTCTCATTTATATTTATAGGAAAGATTTTTTTCATATATTTGTAAAGTTTATGTATTTAGAACAACATTTTTAAAAAAGGATGGCTATACTAGCATCCTGACACATTATTTAACACTCTCCTGATCGCTAATATAATCAAATGGATTATTATATACACACGTCATTACAATCAGATGTATGTATGTATAACTTCTTGATTTTGAACACAAATTCTAACATGTCTTATATCTCTTGTAACTTTTACTATTTTTATATTGTAATATACACACATTTTACATTACCCTTTTTATATATATTTATCTCTTTAGGGTCATCAAATATACACACATATTTAGAATTCTAATCTGTAGAATCCCGGAAGACAATAACACAGGTCGACTACAGAGATGAAGGGTTAAATATCCAAAATAGCGCCAACTAATATAGGGATTACTGATATAGGGATAAAGCTGTAAATAATTATCATAATGTGAATCATATGTGTTTCTTTTACATAGGACTAAGTATCATGACTTAATAAGTTATTTGAAATGCACCCTGAAAAAACTGTAAAAGTTTATACGATGCAATAATTTAATATGCACCAATCAAATAACCACCAATCAGAACAAAGCTGAACATTTTTAAACCAGGTGAATTCCCCAGGTGAGCATCTTGATAAAGGCCCAAGGGCTGAAACGCGTAGAACTTTGCTCACTGGAAAGATTGCTACTCTTTGAAAGATTGCTACTCTTTGAAACTTTCATTTAAGTTTGATATAGTCCAGTAGGTTGGGTACTTTGAACTAAACAAAAGCGTGTGGAGTTCTATAAGTATAATTCCTAACCCATGATCTGATCACTATTCTTCTTAAAACTTAACCGCTGTGAAATAAGACAGCGGAGACTCAACAACAAACAAGTTACTTCTCTTCAACTTTACTCCGGAACCACTTGGAGGAAATTGACCACAGGGAGAAAACTCCCCACAACAAAATAGAGATTTCACTGTCATACAGACATCCAATACGGCGTATATGATACGCATACAAAGCCATCACAAATTACGGAGTTGATACTGAGAAGAGTGTCAGGACACGGACATCATACGGCAAAGAAAAACATAGTGGGAACTTTGACTTGCCTTTCTTTTGAGAGAACTACCGAGAAACAGACTGTTTCAAAAAACATAGTCAATACAGGACTGAACATTGAGAGTCCCGGTCCATTGAAATAGCGAATACACACAAACCTCTGCATATAAGGTAACATCAATGTAAATATCAAACACCTATATGCACGGTGACAATCGCTATTTTTTCTTTAAAGTATACTACTCAAAATCTGTTCAAATTCCTTTTTTATCTTGCTACATTGTTTTAAAACATAACGTTTCATTCTTGTATACATTGTATATATTTTTCCATTTAGAATTGATGCCGGCATCCATCTTTATTTTTTTTTAAAAAAATTTTTTTGAAACACATTGTTGATATGAATATCATTATAGAAGAATAATATAAATCTTACAGAATATTTATCTCTACACCTTTTTAAGCTTTAATTTAGCGCTAACCCTAAACACATTTTTTCCATGAACTTTCTTTTGGTTAGTCAGGAGGTCTAATCACAAACACAGGGTTAAGTTTAAGGGTAGTCCGAGTGTAGTATCTTTAAATATAAACCCAAACTTTTATTTCGTATTACCTCCATATTTTTAGATCCACTCATCTATACATCTATAAATATAGATCTATTATATACACATCTATAAATTTAGATATAATATATATCACTTTTTGTTGAAATAAAACCACATACACAAGCCATTACGAATAGCCAAATTATAGCTTCATATTGGCCTAAACATTATCACACTATTTCCTAAACACTGATTTCTATAATTAGTAGTAATCACTACACACTATTTATCACGTAAGAATTGAAATAAAGATATTTTTATAGATAATTCACAATATTAAATTAGACATCTTTTACTTATACACTTAGAAGTTTTTTAGTAACTTCTTTCACAAATTTTAAAAGAATTAAAATTCAGTCACTTTAACTATCTATTCACATCTTTTGCACATGGGCACATTTATATTTGAATTTTATAAAGGAGAAATTTTCATTTGAATTTTTATATTTGATTTTAGATTATTTATATATATGAAAATTTAAACTGTGAACTATTGGAGACAATTTGGGATTAAAAAACATGGATATATTTGCCCATAGAGATCTTATGTTAAAAAACATATCTAACAACAGCCATTTAGAAATAGAAAATACTCTTCAGAATTTAAATACAGATGACATACATTCTATTTTAGAAGACTCACTGCAGAAAGAAATTAAACTTATCCTAGAAACCAAATATATACAAAATTATATAGATTTAAAAATTGTACCGAGAGGACTCAGATTAAAAAAGAACTGCACTTTTCCATTACCTGACCAATTATCGAAAGAATGGTTTGAAACCTTGGAAACAGCCTCACTAACATTAATGAAAATAATTATTAAGGCAAGGAATATACAACTCAATGATACAAAAAAAGAAATAGATAATTCTAAAAATAAACTCAGCAACATTGAATTAAATGAAGAACACAAGTATACTCAATCTGAAATAATTAAAAGAATCTCTGAACTGAAAAGTAACATCATAACCAAGAAAAACTCAAAACTAAATAGGGATATATCCGATTATAGAATTGATGAGACCACTTCTGATGTGGAGAACAAAACCACAACAAATGATACTGGAATAATGGATGACAATACGTTAACACATAACAATAGAAAAGAATTAGCACAAATTTTCAGTAAAAGAAAAAATATACACACTTCGGTAATGGAAAATAGACACACCATCTCTGATCACCAAACATCAAACAGAAAACAACAATACTCTAATAATAGAGATGATAATTATAATTATAACTCTAAAGCCAAACAAAATTATAAAAGAGAGAATCAAAATACAGAACAGTATAATTACTATAATTATAATAATTATAATAAAAGGGAGTACAAACAAACTGGATATAAGAATTTCTATAATAAACCGAGTCAATATCATTATAGACAACAAGAGGGATATAGAGAGCAATATAACAGACCCAATTATGATTATAATAGACATCCAGAAGAAGTAAGAGAACCACATTGGATAAATAGAGGAATACACCATAATGATAACTTCCAGAACACCTATAGAACCAACACTTCATACGAAAAACAACCATACTATCATCAGAATACATATAACACAAATCGAAATAAAGAACACAATAAACCACATTATAACGAACCCTATAATCAAAATCAAAACCATAATTGGAGAGTACCACTACAGAATAGATTTTACCCCTTACAAGATACACCACGTTCAAATAGAAATAGGACTCTTTCAGATAACAGACCACCCACCTTCTCAAACAAGGAGAATACCATTCAGAATCCACATTTTTTAGAGCAGTCCCCTGCTCAGGCAGGGACATCCAGAGATTTTATAGAAATAGGAAAACCCCAAAGAAATCAGTGGGGAAAAAGAAGGTTAGAGGCAGAAGAGGGAGAGGAACCAGACAACAAAACACAAAGGAGGTAAAAACAGATATCAAAACTTCAGGAATATTTAATCTCAGTAAATGTAATATCAACGAAACACAGGCTAAAGTACTCAATAAAGGGCTAACGTTTGCACCCTCATGCAAGCTTAATAAATTCGAAACCTTGATCAACATTAATCAATACATCCGCAAGCTAACATTAAAAAGATATTTTCTAAAAAATCCTATACAGGATAAAACTACATATACCAGCAGTCAATATATTCACACAAATATGAAGGCTAAATCAAGCTTTTTTCCAATTCAAGAGAAAAGCGAACATATAAAATTATTCGAAGAAAACATAAAAAAAGATTTAGAACTTTTAGATCAAACTCGTCCTCTTAAAAAAAACTTAACCAACAAAGAATTAAATACACTCAAAGAATTACAGAATAATAAAGACATAACAATAAAGCCCGCCGACAAGGGTGGAGGTATTGTCATAATGGATACAGATTACTACATCAGTGAATCTTATAGATTGTTAAAAGATACTACTACCTACACACAACTTAAACAGAATCCACTTAAATATCAAAAAATAAAACTGGAAAGTCTATTAAAAGAGGCTAACGAAAAAGGAATACTAAATAATTCAGAATTAGAATTCATAACCATTACACATCCAAAGACACCAACATTTTACTTTTTACCAAAGATTCACAAACATTTACAAAAACCCCCAGGACGTCCTATCATCTCAGGAATAGAGTCACTCACATCAAATCTTTCCCAATACATAGACTTTTTTTTACAGACATATGTCACCAAATTACCAGCATACTTACGAGATTCCACACAGTTCTTAAATCAAATTGAAAATATAGAATGGCAAGAAAATTTCACCCTTGTAACATGCGACGTGAGTTCGCTTTACACCAATATATCTCACAATATAGGGTTAGAAGCTATACAAACATACCTAGACAGAGACAAAGAACTCCCCATTCTACAAAATAAATTTATCCTAGATTGTATTAATTTCATCCTTCATAATAACAGTTTTCTTTTTAAAAATGATATCTTCCTACAAATAAAAGGAACTGCAATGGGCACAAGGTTCGCCCCCAGTTACGCCAATTTATTTATGGGACTATTTGAAGAACTTAATATATATAATAGCCCATGGGGGGCGAACCTTGTGCACTATTGCAGATATATAGATGACATATTCATCATATGGCGAGGAGACACAGAACTTTTAGAATCATTTATAGAGGATATCAATTCAAATGATATGGGTATTACATTTTCTCATGAATATAGCAATCGAAAAATTAATTTTTTAGATATTGAATTGAACATTATATCTAATAAGATTCACACTCAAACATATTTTAAAAGCACAGATGCCAACAATTATATACACCATGAAAGTTGTCATCTAAATTCATGGAAATTAAACATCCCTAAAGGTCAATTCATGAGAATCAAAAAAAACTGTTCAGATATAGATAATTATGATACCCAATCACAAATATTAACTAAAAAGTTTATAGAAAAAGGATATAATGCAAAAACAATAGAGAAAACAAAATCAAAAGTAAAACAATTAGATAGAAATACGTTACTAAAATCAAAAAATAAAAAGAAAAACCAGGACTTTAATACAGACAACTTATTCATTCCATTCATAACAGAATATAGTACCCAACATATGGAAATTAAAAGAATCCTTCAAAAACACTGGCACTTAATAAAAGAAGATAGAATATTAGGTGAAAAAGTGAAAGGCCAGCCAGATATAATTTTTAAAAAAGCAAAAAATCTTAAAAGTTTACTGTCACCTAGTGAATTTAAGGAAAGAAAAATAATAAAAGATAGAGACCTTAAAGGTAATGTATCAAGAGGCTATTTCCCGTGCAACACATGCAAAGCATGTACATATAGTACAAAAATCAAAGAAATTAATTCCTCAAATAACAAACACAGGGTTAAAATTACACAAACTTTAAGATGTGCAGATAATAATATAGTATATTGCATAAAATGTTCTTGCAATTTATTATACTTTGGACAGACAAGTAGAACATTACGTGATCGAATAAGGGAACATATCCTAAAAATCGAACACGGATCGGAAGAAACTAAACTCTATTCTCACTTCAAACAAATTCATTCAGGGAATCTTAAAGATTTTAAATATTGGGGGGTTAAAAAACTAAATCTAGGAATTAGAGGAGGCAACATCACAACATTACTATGTAAAAAAGAAGCTGAATACATCTTTAATTTTAAAACACTCCACCCCTCTGGATTAAACTCAGAGTTGGATTTGAATGGTCTTTTCTAATAGACAGTAAAATCCAAACCCTTCAGCATTTGTCACTATAATAAATCTAGAGATTATACATGGGCAAATATTATACATATATAAAATGAGGAGTATATAATTTTATATTCTTCTATATATATATTTTTTATATTACTTTTTATATATATTTATTTATTTTTTATATATATTTTGTAAGTAATTTTTGATGAATTTCTCATTTATATTTATAGGAAAGATTTTTTTCATATATTTGTAAAGTTTATGTATTTAGAACAACATTTTTAAAAAAGGATGGCTATACTAGCATCCTGACACATTATTTAACACTCTCCTGATCGCTAATATAATCAAATGGATTATTATATACACACGTCATTACAATCAGATGTATGTATGTATAACTTCTTGATTTTGAACACAAATTCTAACATGTCTTATATCTCTTGTAACTTTTACTATTTTTATATTGTAATATACACACATTTTACATTACCCTTTTTATATATATTTATCTCTTTAGGGTCATCAAATATACACACATATTTAGAATTCTAATCTGTAGAATCCCGGAAGACAATAACACAGGTCGACTACAGAGATGAAGGGTTAAATATCCAAAATAGCGCCAACTAATATAGGGATTACTGATATAGGGATAAAGCTGTAAATAATTATCATAATGTGAATCATATGTGTTTCTTTTACATAGGACTAAGTATCATGACTTAATAAGTTATTTGAAATGCACCCTGAAAAAACTGTAAAAGTTTATACGATGCAATAATTTAATATGCACCAATCAAATAACCACCAATCAGAACAAAGCTGAACATTTTTAAACCAGGTGAATTCCCCAGGTGAGCATCTTGATAAAGGCCCAAGGGCTGAAACGCGTAGAACTTTGCTCACTGGAAAGATTGCTACTCTTTGAAAGATTGCTACTCTTTGAAACTTTCATTTAAGTTTGATATAGTCCAGTAGGTTGGGTACTTTGAACTAAACAAAAGCGTGTGGAGTTCTATAAGTATAATTCCTAACCCATGATCTGATCACTATTCTTCTTAAAACTTAACCGCTGTGAAATAAGACAGCGGAGACTCAACAACAAACAAGTTACTTCTCTTCAACTTTACTCCGGAACCACTTGGAGGAAATTGACCACAGGGAGAAAACTCCCCACAACAAAATAGAGATTTCACTGTCATACAGACATCCAATACGGCGTATATGATACGCATACAAAGCCATCACAAATTACGGAGTTGATACTGAGAAGAGTGTCAGGACACGGACATCATACGGCAAAGAAAAACATAGTGGGAACTTTGACTTGCCTTTCTTTTGAGAGAACTACCGAGAAACAGACTGTTTCAAAAAACATAGTCAATACAGGACTGAACATTGAGAGTCCCGGTCCATTGAAATAGCGAATACACACAAACCTCTGCATATAAGGTAACATCAATGTAAATATCAAACACCTATATGCACGGTGACAATCGCTATTTTTTCTTTAAAGTATACTACTCAAAATCTGTTCAAATTCCTTTTTTATCTTGCTACATTGTTTTAAAACATAACGTTTCATTCTTGTATACATTGTATATATTTTTCCATTTAGAATTGATGCCGGCATCCATCTTTATTTGTATTTTTAATTTTTATTAAAAAAATTTTTTTGAAACACATTGTTGATATGAATATCATTATAGAAGAATAATATAAATCTTACAGAATATTTATCTCTACACCTTTTTAAGCTTTAATTTAGCGCTAACCCTAAACACATTTTTTCCATGAACTTTCTTTTGGTTAGTCAGGAGGTCTAATCACAAACACAGGGTTAAGTTTAAGGGTAGTCCGAGTGTAGTATCTTTAAATATAAACCCAAACTTTTATTTCGTATTACCTCCATATTTTTAGATCCACTCATCTATACATCTATAAATATAGATCTATTATATACACATCTATAAATTTAGATATAATATATATCACTTTTTGTTGAAATAAAACCACATACACAAGCCATTACGAATAGCCAAATTATAGCTTCATATTGGCCTAAACATTATCACACTATTTCCTAAACACTGATTTCTATAATTAGTAGTAATCACTACACACTATTTATCACGTAAGAATTGAAATAAAGATATTTTTATAGATAATTCACAATATTAAATTAGACATCTTTTACTTATACACTTAGAAGTTTTTTAGTAACTTCTTTCACAAATTTTAAAAGAATTAAAATTCAGTCACTTTAACTATCTATTCACATCTTTTGCACATGGGCACATTTATATTTGAATTTTATAAAGGAGAAATTTTCATTTGAATTTTTATATTTGATTTTAGATTATTTATATATATGAAAATTTAAACTGTGAACTATTGGAGACAATTTGGGATTAAAAAACATGGATATATTTGCCCATAGAGATCTTATGTTAAAAAACATATCTAACAACAGCCATTTAGAAATAGAAAATACTCTTCAGAATTTAAATACAGATGACATACATTCTATTTTAGAAGACTCACTGCAGAAAGAAATTAAACTTATCCTAGAAACCAAATATATACAAAATTATATAGATTTAAAAATTGTACCGAGAGGACTCAGATTAAAAAAGAACTGCACTTTTCCATTACCTGACCAATTATCGAAAGAATGGTTTGAAACCTTGGAAACAGCCTCACTAACATTAATGAAAATAATTATTAAGGCAAGGAATATACAACTCAATGATACAAAAAAAGAAATAGATAATTCTAAAAATAAACTCAGCAACATTGAATTAAATGAAGAACACAAGTATACTCAATCTGAAATAATTAAAAGAATCTCTGAACTGAAAAGTAACATCATAACCAAGAAAAACTCAAAACTAAATAGGGATATATCCGATTATAGAATTGATGAGACCACTTCTGATGTGGAGAACAAAACCACAACAAATGATACTGGAATAATGGATGACAATACATTAACACATAACAATAGAAAAGAATTAGCACAAATTTTCAGTAAAAGAAAAAATATACACACTTCGGTAATGGAAAATAGACACACCATCTCTGATCACCAAACATCAAACAGAAAACAACAATACTCTAATAATAGAGATGATAATTATAATTATAACTCTAAAGCCAAACAAAATTATAAAAGAGAGAATCAAAATACAGAACAGTATAATTACTATAATTATAATAATTATAATAAAAGGGAGTACAAACAAACTGGATATAAGAATTTCTATAATAAACCGAGTCAATATCATTATAGACAACAAGAGGGATATAGAGAGCAATATAACAGACCCAATTATGATTATAATAGACATCCAGAAGAAGTAAGAGAACCACATTGGATAAATAGAGGAATACACCATAATGATAACTTCCAGAACACCTATAGAACCAACACTTCATACGAAAAACAACCATACTATCATCAGAATACATATAACACAAATCGAAATAAAGAACACAATAAACCACATTATAACGAACCCTATAATCAAAATCAAAACCATAATTGGAGAGTACCACTACAGAATAGATTTTACCCCTTACAAGATACACCACGTTCAAATAGAAATAGGACTCTTTCAGATAACAGACCACCCACCTTCTCAAACAAGGAGAATACCATTCAGAATCCACATTTTTTAGAGCAGTCCCCTGCTCAGGCAGGGACATCCAGAGATTTTATAGAAATAGGAAAACCCCAAAGAAATCAGTGGGGAAAAAGAAGGTTAGAGGCAGAAGAGGGAGAGGAACCAGACAACAAAACACAAAGGAGGTAAAAACAGATATCAAAACTTCAGGAATATTTAATCTCAGTAAATGTAATATCAACGAAACACAGGCTAAAGTACTCAATAAAGGGCTAACGTTTGCACCCTCATGCAAGCTTAATAAATTCGAAACCTTGATCAACATTAATCAATACATCCGCAAGCTAACATTAAAAAGATATTTTCTAAAAAATCCTATACAGGATAAAACTACATATACCAGCAGTCAATATATTCACACAAATATGAAGGCTAAATCAAGCTTTTTTCCAATTCAAGAGAAAAGCGAACATATAAAATTATTCGAAGAAAACATAAAAAAAGATTTAGAACTTTTAGATCAAACTCGTCCTCTTAAAAAAAACTTAACCAACAAAGAATTAAATACACTCAAAGAATTACAGAATAATAAAGACATAACAATAAAGCCCGCCGACAAGGGTGGAGGTATTGTCATAATGGATACAGATTACTACATCAGTGAATCTTATAGATTGTTAAAAGATACTACTACCTACACACAACTTAAACAGAATCCACTTAAATATCAAAAAATAAAACTGGAAAGTCTATTAAAAGAGGCTAACGAAAAAGGAATACTAAATAATTCAGAATTAGAATTCATAACCATTACACATCCAAAGACACCAACATTTTACTTTTTACCAAAGATTCACAAACATTTACAAAAACCCCCAGGACGTCCTATCATCTCAGGAATAGAGTCACTCACATCAAATCTTTCCCAATACATAGACTTTTTTTTACAGACATATGTCACCAAATTACCAGCATACTTACGAGATTCCACACAGTTCTTAAATCAAATTGAAAATATAGAATGGCAAGAAAATTTCACCCTTGTAACATGCGACGTGAGTTCGCTTTACACCAATATATCTCACAATATAGGGTTAGAAGCTATACAAACATACCTAGACAGAGACAAAGAACTCCCCATTCTACAAAATAAATTTATCCTAGATTGTATTAATTTCATCCTTCATAATAACAGTTTTCTTTTTAAAAATGATATCTTCCTACAAATAAAAGGAACTGCAATGGGCACAAGGTTCGCCCCCAGTTACGCCAATTTATTTATGGGACTATTTGAAGAACTTAATATATATAATAGCCCATGGGGGGCGAACCTTGTGCACTATTGCAGATATATAGATGACATATTCATCATATGGCGAGGAGACACAGAACTTTTAGAATCATTTATAGAGGATATCAATTCAAATGATATGGGTATTACATTTTCTCATGAATATAGCAATCGAAAAATTAATTTTTTAGATATTGAATTGAACATTATATCTAATAAGATTCACACTCAAACATATTTTAAAAGCACAGATGCCAACAATTATATACACCATGAAAGTTGTCATCTAAATTCATGGAAATTAAACATCCCTAAAGGTCAATTCATGAGAATCAAAAAAAACTGTTCAGATATAGATAATTATGATACCCAATCACAAATATTAACTAAAAAGTTTATAGAAAAAGGATATAATGCAAAAACAATAGAGAAAACAAAATCAAAAGTAAAACAATTAGATAGAAATACGTTACTAAAATCAAAAAATAAAAAGAAAAACCAGGACTTTAATACAGACAACTTATTCATTCCATTCATAACAGAATATAGTACCCAACATATGGAAATTAAAAGAATCCTTCAAAAACACTGGCACTTAATAAAAGAAGATAGAATATTAGGTGAAAAAGTGAAAGGCCAGCCAGATATAATTTTTAAAAAAGCAAAAAATCTTAAAAGTTTACTGTCACCTAGTGAATTTAAGGAAAGAAAAATAATAAAAGATAGAGACCTTAAAGGTAATGTATTAAGAGGCTATTTCCCGTGCAACACATGCAAAGCATGTACATATAGTACAAAAATCAAAGAAATTAATTCCTCAAATAACAAACACAGGGTTAAAATTACACAAACTTTAAGATGTGCAGATAATAATATAGTATATTGCATAAAATGTTCTTGCAATTTATTATACTTTGGACAGACAAGTAGAACATTACGTGATCGAATAAGGGAACATATCCTAAAAATCGAACACGGATCGGAAGAAACTAAACTCTATTCTCACTTCAAACAAATTCATTCAGGGAATCTTAAAGATTTTAAATATTGGGGGGTTAAAAAACTAAATCTAGGAATTAGAGGAGGCAACATCACAACATTACTATGTAAAAAAGAAGCTGAATACATCTTTAATTTTAAAACACTCCACCCCTCTGGATTAAACTCAGAGTTGGATTTGAATGGTCTTTTCTAATAGACAGTAAAATCCAAACCCTTCAGCATTTGTCACTATAATAAATCTAGAGATTATACATGGGCAAATATTATACATATATAAAATGAGGAGTATATAATTTTATATTCTTCTATATATATATTTTTTATATTACTTTTTATATATATTTATTTATTTTTTATATATATTTTGTAAGTAATTTTTGATGAATTTCTCATTTATATTTATAGGAAAGATTTTTTTCATATATTTGTAAAGTTTATGTATTTAGAACAACATTTTTAAAAAAGGATGGCTATACTAGCATCCTGACACATTATTTAACACTCTCCTGATCGCTAATATAATCAAATGGATTATTATATACACACGTCATTACAATCAGATGTATGTATGTATAACTTCTTGATTTTGAACACAAATTCTAACATGTCTTATATCTCTTGTAACTTTTACTATTTTTATATTGTAATATACACACATTTTACATTACCCTTTTTATATATATTTATCTCTTTAGGGTCATCAAATATACACACATATTTAGAATTCTAATCTGTAGAATCCCGGAAGACAATAACACAGGTCGACTACAGAGATGAAGGGTTAAATATCCAAAATAGCGCCAACTAATATAGGGATTACTGATATAGGGGATAAAGCTGTAAATAATTATCATAATGTGAATCATATGTGTTTCTTTTACATAGGACTAAGTATCATGACTTAATAAGTTATTTGAAATGCACCCTGAAAAAACTGTAAAAGTTTATACGATGCAATCATTTAATATGCACCAATCAAATAACCACCAATCAGAACAAAGCTGAACATTTTTAAACCAGGTGAATTCCCCAGGTGAGCATCTTGATAAAGGCCCAAGGGCTGAAACGCGTAGAACTTTGCTCACTGGAAAGATTGCTACTCTTTGAAAGATTGCTACTCTTTGAAACTTTCATTTAAGTTTGATATAGTCCAGTAGGTTGGGTACTTTGAACTAAACAAAAGCGTGTGGAGTTCTATAAGTATAATTCCTAACCCATGATCTGATCACTATTCTTCTTAAAACTTAACCGCTGTGAAATAAGACAGCGGAGACTCAACAACAAACAAGTTACTTCTCTTCAACTTTACTCCGGAACCACTTGGAGGAAATTGACCACAGGGAGAAAACTCCCCACAACAAAATAGAGATTTCACTGTCATACAGACATCCAATACGGCGTATATGATACGCATACAAAGCCATCACAAATTACGGAGTTGATACTGAGAAGAGTGTCAGGACACGGACATCATACGGCAAAGAAAAACATAGTGGGAACTTTGACTTGCCTTTCTTTTGAGAGAACTACCGAGAAACAGACTGTTTCAAAAAACATAGTCAATACAGGACTGAACATTGAGAGTCCCGGTCCATTGAAATAGCGAATACACACAAACCTCTGCATATAAGGTAACATCAATGTAAATATCAAACACCTATATGCACGGTGACAATCGCTATTTTTTCTTTAAAGTATACTACTCAAAATCTGTTCAAATTCCTTTTTTATCTTGCTACATTGTTTTAAAACATAACGTTTCATTCTTGTATACATTGTATATATTTTTCCATTTAGAATTGATGCCGGCATCCATCTTTATTTGTATTTTTAATTTTTATTAAAAAATTTTTTTTGAAACACATTGTTGATATGAATATCATTATAGAAGAATAATATAAATCTTACAGAATATTTATCTCTACACCTTTTTAAGCTTTAATTTAGCGCTAACCCTAAACACATTTTTTCCATGAACTTTCTTTTGGTTAGTCAGGAGGTCTAATCACAAACACAGGGTTAAGTTTAAGGGTAGTCCGAGTGTAGTATCTTTAAATATAAACCCAAACTTTTATTGTGTTGATACTGTTCATCAGGCTGACACCTATCTATCATTTACCCCAGGGTGTCTAGGTTAGCCTGTCTTTTATTATTTATAATAAGAGTGTGTGGGCCGGTGAGATAATTAGCTCTGTAAGCATCTTTACAGCTTGTATGGCATGCGATGAGCGTAAATCCAAGAGAGATACGTGTGAAAGTCTACATACAGGAATAGGGAAGTATTGTATATAATAATGCAGCTCAGATCTCAGGCTTTTATTAAAGTATATTTTATTCCAGTTGAAATGTTTATTTTTGTAACTAATCCTCCATCGTATTGTTCAGGGATAAAAAAAAAAAAAAAAAAAAAAACATCTGTGGAAAGTATTTTAGCTGTAATGGAGTCTTTGTTTTACATAGGAATAATTCTACATCATTCTGAAAATAAAAAAAATAATTGTCTTTAGATGTCTTTTGATTTTGTTCTTAAAGAGACATTAAACACATTCTGGTGTTTTCCTTTTAAATGTTTTATTGTTCATAATACAAAATATATAATTTGTCCTTTTCCTGTAATTTAATTTATGAAAATTGTGTTTTCCCTGATCCCAGGGAGACTGGACTGCATCCTAAAAGAGCTAGAACCTTGATCCTGCAATATTATACACAGGTATTGCTAGATCAGTGTAGGAATTACTATATCTCTCGAACTTGCTACAGAAAAGAAAATTAGAATAATACTCAAGTGACTTTAAAAGGGAAATTTCCCTGAACTGTGAACCAATGTAAACTTTGCTAAAAGAAAATTTAAAACATGTATTTTTTTTGTATACAGATCTTTTCCAAAACAGTGCTTAATTGCTGATATATACTAAGCATATACAAAAAAAGGACTTAATGTGCTTAATACACTTAGAACGTACAACTTCTCAGACAGGAGTAGAGTTGCCACCTTTTGCCCAGAAGATTCCTGGACACCTTTTTAATGGGGGTGAAGAGGGCGTGTCTCAGGGTGTGACTTCGGTTGTTTTAGGGTGTGACTTCGGTCGTGGATTTTCACGACCTCAAATTCAATATGAAATCAAATATATATATAGATATATATATATATATAGTCCAGCAAAAAGACAGCACTCACTGGAGTAAAATTAAAACTTAGCTTTTATTGTAGAAATTCAGTAGAAAAAAGGTCCTTTTTTTCTACTAAGTTTCTACAATAAAAGCAAAGTTTTAATTTTACTCCAGTGAGTGCTGTCTTTTTGCTGGACTGTGTTTATCTCTGACAGAGCACCCTGATGGATGTTTCTCAGTGTCTGGGAATTGGAGTGCAGGCCCTCAAATACTATAATATATAATATATAAGCCCTAGGTGTGTCAGAGGAGCCTGTCACCTTATTACAGCCGCAGTGTGTGTCACTATGACTGTATTCTGGTGAGTCCCGTGTACAGAAGCTGTGAAAAGGGACAATTTGCATAATAAGACTAGTAGCATATCTATGTTACCTGCGGGAACTGATTGACTGGAAATAGTATATTACTCTGTAATAGTGAAACCAAGAGAAATTCCCTGTGATTCCGGTGGTGTGTAGAGCTGAAGGAGACTGTCTGCTCCCTGCGCTGTACTTCCGGGAATTCATGTTGGTGTTAGCAACATTGAAATACATGGGTCACTCTGACTAGAGACCGCAGACAGGGAGTCCAGGCAGCAGCAGCATCCTGGGAGTCCAGCACTGAGGCAGCACACGCTCTGCTATCCAATCCGGATGCATTGCTGGTTTGCCGCAGCCCAGATACATGAGAATAAAGGCAGCAGTAGCAGTGTGTGGGATGTTGCATGTAGCCAGCAGGCTGTAGGACCCAGGAGGACGCGGCTTAAACCCAGCCCAATGCCTGCTGCCGCGCCAGTAATGTGTGCCTGTTGCCCTGGAGCTGGCCAGTAGTGATGTGCATTCATGAACGAATCGTTCATTTGAACTGGTTCTTTTTACTGAACTGTATGAATCGGTTCACCAGACTGAACTGATTCGTTTGTAACAGTTCAGCTCCTGAGTCAGCTCAGTCAGACAGGCAGCATGTAATATGATCCTAGAGTGAGGTCTCTGTTATAACTCTGGTTCTGCTATGAATCACTGAGACCTCACTCTAGGATCATATTACATGCTGTTGAATCAGTGTACTCAACTGCATCAGTGTATTAACCGTGATCTAATAGCACTAGCTCGAAGGGGGCACCCTGCAGGGTCACAGTAATGCGGTGGTATTCAGGGGTTCAAAGGGTTAACCTTGTAGTTATTTGGGAATCTGCCAGAAGGAATCGATGGTTTATTAAGAGAACACCGTATCGTTATAGTTAATGTAATTGGGACACTTTAATTCTGGGTTGTTGCTTTTCTATGACATGGGCAGTTTAGAATGAGCGGGTTAATATGGCTGGGACTGCACAGGACCAATGCAGCTAGAATAGGGGAGACGGAATAGCCCTGCTATACTTCACCTCCAATTAGAACGCGCGTCTATTTACAACATAATACATCCATCATTGTTATGCTCCCAGCCATATTAACCCGCTCATTCTAAACATAGAAAAGCAACAACCCAGAATTAAAGTGTCCCAATTACATTAACTATAACAATACGGTGTTCTCTTAATAAACCATCGATTCCTTCTGGCAGATTCCCAAATAACTACAAGGTTAACCATTTGAACCCCTGAATACCACCGCATTACTGTGACCCTGCAGGGTGCCCCCTTCGAGCTGGTGCTATTAGATCCCGGTTAATTAGAGTAGGTGAACTGATGAATCGGTTCATGAACCGGTTCAGTTAATCGAACCGTCCGAAATGAACCGATTCATCAGGATGAACCGAACTTCACATCACTACTGGCCAGCCCACCCCGCTCCACAATGACTCAGGAATCACCTCTTCCTCCCCTAGGCTGCATTTTACTGGCTAAGAAGGTAAAATACAGGCCAGGTGGCAGACAAAGGTGCCACATGTAGGAGGAGTCCGGGACATTCAGAGGATGACCCGGGGCACTTCTCCTGATTCGGGGCTGTCCCGCTGATACAGGGGCAGGAGGCATCACTCACAGGTGTACAGGCAAATAATTAAAGAGAACAAAAAAAATATTTCAGCCTGCTATGTTAAAAGGAGCTTTACTTCAAACAAAGGGCAACATTTTTGACCAGCTATTGACATGACTAAGGGCCAATAGCTGCTGCTAAACATCTTGTCTCCTATACTGAGGTCATGTAAGCATTATTATTAATGAGCCAATAGAGTAACAATGTAATGTAAATGTCATCTTTTCTCCTATACTGAGGTCATGTAAGCATTATTATTAATGAGCCAATAGAGTAACAATGTAATGTAAATATGTCATCTTGTCTCCTATACTGAGGTCATGTAAGCATTAATATTAATGAGCCAATAGAGTAACAATGTAATGTAAATATGTCATCTTGTCTCCTATACTGAGGTCATGTAAGCATTATTATTAATGAGCCAATAGAGTAACAATGTAATGTAAATATGTCATCTTTTCTCCTATACTGAGGTCATGTAAGCATTATTATTAAGGAGCCAATAGAGTAACAATGTAATGTAAATGTCATCTTGTCTCCTATACTGAGGTCATGTAGGCATTATTATTAATGAGCCAATAGAGTAACAATGTAATGTAAATATGTCATCTTGTCTCCTATACTGAGGTCATGTAAGCATTATTATTAATGAGCCAATAGAGTAACAATGTAATGTAAATATGTCATCTTGTCTCCTATACTGAGGTCATGTAGGTATTATTATTAAGGAGCCAATAGAGTAACAATGTAATGTAAATGTCATCTTTTCTCCTATACTGAGGTCATGTAGGTATTATTATTAATGAGCCAATAGAGTAACAATGTAATGTAAATATGTCATCTTGTCTCCTATACTGAAGTCATGTAAGCATTATTATTAATGAGCCAATAGAGTAACAATGTAATGTAAATATGTCATCTTTTCTCCTATACTGAGGTCATGTAGGCATTATTATTAAGGAGCCAATAGAGTAACAATGTAATGTAAATGTCATCTTTTCTCCTATACCGAGGTCATGTAAGCATTATTATTAATGAGCCAATAGAGTAACAATGTAATGTAAATATGTCATCTTTTCTCCTATACTGAGGTAATGTAAGCATTATTATTAGGGAGCCAATAGAGTAACAATGTAATGTAAATATGTCATCTTGTCTCCTATACTGAGGTCATGTAAGCATTATTATTAATGAGCCAATAGAGTAACAATTTAATGTAAATGTTATCTTTTCTCCTATACGGAGGTCATGTAAGCATTATTATTAATGAGCCAATAGAGTAACAATGTAATGTAAATGTTATCTTTTCTCCTATACGGAGGTCATGTAAGCATTATTATTAATGAGCCAATAGAGTAACAATGTAATGTAAATGTCATCTTTTCTCCTATACTGAGGTCATGTAAGCATTATTATTAATGAGCCAATAGAGTAACAATGTAATGTAAATATGTCATCTTGTCTCCTATACGGAGGTCATGTAGGCATTATTATTAATGAGCCAATAGAGTAACAATGTAATGTAAATATGTCATCTTGTCTCCTATACTGAGGTCATGTAGGTATTATTATTAATGAGCCAATAGAGTAACAATGTAATGTAAATATGTCATCTTGTCTCCTATACTGAGGTCATGTAGGCATTATTATTAATGAGCCAATAGAGTAACAATGTAATGTAAATATGTCATCTTGTCTCCTATACTGAGGTCATGTAAGCATTATTATTAATGAGCCAATAGAGTAACAATGTAATGTAAATATGTCATCTTTTCTCCTATACTGAGGTCATGTAAGCATTATTATTAATGAGCCAATAGAGTAACAATGTAATGTAAATATGTCATCTTTTCTCCTATACTGAGGTCATGTAGGCATTATTATTAATGAGCCAATAGAGTAACAATGTAATGTAAATATGTCATCTTGTCTCCTATACTGAGGTCATGTAGGCATTATTATTAATGAGCCAATAGAGTAACAATGTAATGTAAATATGTCATCTTGTCTCCTATACTGAGGTCATGTAGGCATTATTATTAATGAGCCAATAGAGTAACAATGTAATGTAAATGTCATCTTTTCTCCTATACTGAGGTCATGTAAGCATTATTATTAATGAGCCAATAGAGTAACAATGTAATGTAAATATGTCATCTTTTCTCCTATACTGAGGTCATGTAGGTATTATTATTAATGAGCCAATAGAGTAACAATGTAATGTAAATGTCATCTTTTCTCCTATACTGAGGTCATGTAAGCATTATTATTAATGAGCCAATAGAGTAACAATGTAATGTAAATATGTCATCTTTTCTCCTATACTGAGGTCATGTAGGTATTATTATTAATGAGCCAATAGAGTAACAATGTAATGTAAATGTCATCTTTTCTCCTATACTGAGGTCATGTAGGCATTATTATTAATGAGCCAATACAGTAACAATGTAATGTAAATATGTCATCTTTTCTCCTATACTGAGGTCATGTAGGCATTATTATTAATGAGCCAATAGAGTAACAATGTAATGTAAATATGTCATCTTTTCTCCTATACTGAGGTCATGTAGGTATTATTATTAATGAGCCAATAGAGTAACAATGTAATGTAAATGTCATCTTTTCTCCTATACTGAGGTCATGTAGGCATTATTATTAATGAGCCAATACAGTAACAATGTAATGTAAATATGTCATCTTTTCTCCTATACTGAGGTCATGTAGGCATTATTATTAATGAGCCAATAGAGTAACAATGTAATGTAAATATGTCATCTTTTCTCCTATACTGAGGTCATGTAGGCATTATTATTAATGAGCCAATAGAGTAACAATGTAATGTAAATATGTCATCTTTTCTCCTATACTGAGGTCATGTAGGCATTATTATTAATGAGCCAATAGAGTAACAATGTAATGTAAATATGTCATCTTTTCTCCTATACTGAGGTCATGTAGGTATTATTATTAAGGAGCCAATAGAGTAACAATGTAATGTAAATATGTCATCTTGTCTCCTATACTGAGGTCATGTAGGTATTATTATTAAGGAGCCAATAGAGTAACAATGTAATGTAAATGTCATCTTTTCTCCTATACTGAGGTCATGTAAGCATTATTATTAATGAGCCAATAGAGTAACAATGTAATGTAAATATGTTATCTTTTCTCCTATACTGAGGTCATGTAGGTATTATTATTAATGAGCCAATAGAGTAACAATGTAATGTAAATGTCATCTTTTCTCCTATACTGAGGTCATGTAGGCATTATTATTAATGAGCCAATAGAGTAACAATGTAATGTAAATATGTCATCTTTTCTCCTATACTGAGGTCATGGAGGCATTATTATTAATGAGCCAATAGAGTAACAATGTAATGTAAATATGTCATCTTTTCTCCTATACTGAGGTCATGGAGGCATTATTATTAAGGAGCCAATAGAGTAACAATGTAATGTAAATGTCATCTTTTCTCCTATACTGAGGTCATGGAGGCATTATTATTAATGAGCCAATAGAGTAACAATGTAATGTAAATATGTCATCTTGTCTCCTATACTGAGGTCATGTAGGCATTATTATTAATGAGCCAATAGAGTAACAATGTAATGTAAATATGTCATCTTTTCTCCTATACTGAGGTCATGTAAGCATTATTATTAATGAGCCAATAGAGTAACAATGTAATGTAAATATGTCATCTTTTCTCCTATACTGAGGTCATGTAGGCATTATTATTAGGGAGCCAATAGAGTAACAATGTAATGTAAATATGTCATCTTGTCTCCTATACTGAGGTCATGTAGGCATTATTATTAATGAGCCAATAGAGTAACAATGTAATGTAAATACGTTATCTTTTCTCCTATACTGAGGTCATGTAGGCATTATTATTAATGAGCCAATAGAGTAACAATGTAATGTAAATATGTCATCTTTTCTCCTATACTGAGGTCATGTAAGCATTATTATTAATGAGCCAATAGAGTAACAATGTAATGTAAATACGTTATCTTTTCTCCTATACTGAGGTCATGTAGGCATTATTATTAATGAGCCAATAGAGTAACAATGTAATGTAAATACGTTATCTTTTCTCCTATACTGAGGTCATGTAGGCATTATTATTAATGAGCCAATAGAGTAACAATGTAATGTAAATATGTCATCTTTTCTCCTATACTGAGGTCATGTAAGCATTATTATTAATGAGCCAATAGAGTAACAATGTAATGTAAATATGTCATCTTTTCTCCTATACTGAGGTCATGTAAGCATTATTATTAATGAGCCAATAGAGTAACAATGTAATGTAAATATGTCATCTTTTCTCCTATACTGAGGTCATGTAGGCATTATTATTAATGAGCCAATAGAGTAACAATGTAATGTAAATATGTCATCTTTTCTCCTATACTGAGGTCATGTAAGCATTATTATTAATGAGCCAATAGAGTAACAATGTAATGTAAATATGTCATCTTTTCTCCTATACTGAGGTCATGTAGGCATTATTATTAATGAGCCAATAGAGTAACAATGTAATGTAAATATGTCATCTTGTCTCCTATACTGAGGTCATGTAGGCATTATTATTAATGAGCCAATAGAGTAACAATGTAATGTAAATATGTCATCTTGTCTCCTATACTGAGGTCATGTAGGCATTATTATTAATGAGCCAATAGAGTAACAATGTAATGTAAATGTCATCTTTTCTCCTATACTGAGGTCATGTAAGCATTATTATTAATGAGCCAATAGAGTAACAATGTAATGTAAATATGTCATCTTTTCTCCTATACTGAGGTCATGTAGGTATTATTATTAATGAGCCAATAGAGTAACAATGTAATGTAAATGTCATCTTTTCTCCTATACTGAGGTCATGTAAGCATTATTATTAATGAGCCAATAGAGTAACAATGTAATGTAAATATGTCATCTTTTCTCCTATACTGAGGTCATGTAGGTATTATTATTAATGAGCCAATAGAGTAACAATGTAATGTAAATGTCATCTTTTCTCCTATACTGAGGTCATGTAGGCATTATTATTAATGAGCCAATACAGTAACAATGTAATGTAAATATGTCATCTTTTCTCCTATACTGAGGTCATGTAGGCATTATTATTAATGAGCCAATAGAGTAACAATGTAATGTAAATATGTCATCTTTTCTCCTATACTGAGGTCATGTAGGTATTATTATTAATGAGCCAATAGAGTAACAATGTAATGTAAATGTCATCTTTTCTCCTATACTGAGGTCATGTAGGCATTATTATTAATGAGCCAATACAGTAACAATGTAATGTAAATATGTCATCTTTTCTCCTATACTGAGGTCATGTAGGCATTATTATTAATGAGCCAATAGAGTAACAATGTAATGTAAATATGTCATCTTTTCTCCTATACTGAGGTCATGTAGGCATTATTATTAATGAGCCAATAGAGTAACAATGTAATGTAAATATGTCATCTTTTCTCCTATACTGAGGTCATGTAGGCATTATTATTAATGAGCCAATAGAGTAACAATGTAATGTAAATATGTCATCTTTTCTCCTATACTGAGGTCATGTAGGCATTATTATTAATGAGCCAATACAGTAACAATGTAATGTAAATATGTCATCTTGTCTCCTATACTGAGGTCATGTAGGCATTATTATTAAGGAGCCAATAGAGTAACAATGTAATGTAAATATGTCATCTTTTCTCCTATACTGAGGTCATGTAGGTATTATTATTAAGGAGCCAATAGAGTAACAATGTACTGTAAATATGTCATCTTGTCTCCTATACTGAGGTCATGTAGGTATTATTATTAAGGAGCCAATAGAGTAAGAATGTAATGTAAATGTCATCTTTTCTCCTATACTGAGGTCATGTAAGCATTATTATTAATGAGCCAATAGAGTAACAATGTAATGTAAATATGTTATCTTTTCTCCTATACTGAGGTCATGTAGGTATTATTATTAATGAGCCAATAGAGTAACAATGTAATGTAAATGTCATCTTTTCTCCTATACTGAGGTCATGTAGGCATTATTATTAATGAGCCAATAGAGTAACAATGTAATGTAAATATGTCATCTTTTCTCCTATACTGAGGTCATGGAGGCATTATTATTAATGAGCCAATAGAGTAACAATGTAATGTAAATATGTCATCTTTTCTCCTATACTGAGGTCATGTAGGTATTATTATTAATGAGCCAATAGAGTAACAATGTAATGTAAATGTCATCTTTTCTCCTATACTGAGGTCATGTAGGTATTATTATTAATGAGCCAATAGAGTAACAATGTAATGTAAATGTCATCTTTTCTCCTATACTGAGGTCATGTAGGCATTATTATTAATGAGCCAATAGAGTAACAATGTAATGTAAATATGTCATCTTTTCTCCTATACTGAGGTCATGGAGGCATTATTATTAAGGAGCCAATAGAGTAACAATGTAATGTAAATGTCATCTTTTCTCCTATACTGAGGTCATGGAGGCATTATTATTAAGGAGCCAATAGAGTAACAATGTAATGTAAATATGTCATCTTGTCTCCTATACTGAGGTCATGTAGGCATTATTATTAATGAGCCAATAGAGTAACAATGTAATGTAAATATGTCATCTTTTCTCCTATACTGAGGTCATGTAAGCATTATTATTAATGAGCCAATAGAGTAACAATGTAATGTAAATATGTCATCTTTTCTCCTATACTGAGGTCATGTAGGCATTATTATTAGGGAGCCAATAGAGTAACAATGTAATGTAAATATGTCATCTTGTCTCCTATACTGAGGTCATGTAGGCATTATTATTAATGAGCCAATAGAGTAACAATGTAATGTAAATACATTATCTTTTCTCCTATACTGAGGTCATGTAGGCATTATTATTAATGAGCCAATAGAGTAACAATGTAATGTAAATATGTCATCTTTTCTCCTATACTGAGGTCATGTAAGCATTATTATTAATGAGCCAATAGAGTAACAATGTAATGTAAATACGTTATCTTTTCTCCTATACTGAGGTCATGTAGGCATTATTATTAATGAGCCAATAGAGTAACAATGTAATGTAAATATGTCATCTTTTCTCCTATACTGAGGTCATGGAGGCATTATTATTAATGAGCCAATAGAGTAACAATGTAATGTAAATATGTCATCTTGAGTATCTGAGAAGCACGCTTCCTTCATGTAGTCTTGGTTCTAGGGTATAACATTTGTGGCTGCAAACAAGGTTACCATAAAGCTAAATATAAGGGGTTCAGGTAAAATTAATAATGTAGTATTAATACAAATTTGATGATAAAAGTAAATTGGGAAGTTGTTAAAAATTGCATGCCCTATCTGAGTCATGAAGGAAAACTTTTGGGTTTCATGTCCCTTTAAAATTTCATGATTCAGATAGTGCATGCAATTTTAAACAACTTTCCAATTTACTTTTTATCATCAAATTTGCATTGTTCTCTGGGTATTCTTTGTTGAAATCTAAACCTAGGTAGGCTCGAACTAATTTCTAAGCCTTTGAAGGGCACCTCGTATCTCAGTGCATTTTGACAGTTTCACAGTTAGACACACTGCTAGTTCATGTGTGCCATATAGATAACATTGTGTTCACTCCTATGGAGCTATTTATGAGTCAGCACTGATTGGCTAAAATGCTAGCCTGTCAAAAGAACTGAGATAAGGGGTCAGTCTGCAGAGGCTTAGAAACAAGGTAATCACAGAGGTAAAAAGTGTATTACTAAAACCGTGTTGGTTGTGCAAAACTGGGGAATGGGTAATAAATGGATTATCTATCTTTTTAAACAAACATTTTCAAGTAGACTGTCTCTTTAAATCTCCTCCCAGTTATATCTCTTTTCCTTTCGAGTAGCACACTGGGCATGTAAAAAGGGACAGCCTTTAAAATTCAGCCCAGTTGGTACCTTTGAGGTTTGGGAGGTGCTACAATAATGAATGGACCCTAGAAGCACCATTCCTTTCATGTGTCAGCAGATACAGCTTCTCTTTACCTGACAAATGAACATCTGATGAGAAGTATGAGAGTCCATAACATCTCTGGTTACTATTTCCCCCTCCCCCCAGTGCTGTGTGTGAGGATTTGGTGAGGACAATATGCCCCAACAGGTAGGTGATCAGAGATTGGGACACCCAGGAACTCCATTTATATATGGTTGGAAAAGAAACAAATACTTGCTAAATTCAGTACACTGAATAGTAAATTTTAAATTTTAAAGGATTACTTTCTGTTATAATTTTTAAGCTAAACAACTAACATATTAAAGTTAATAAACATTAATTAAAACCTACTGACCTATATTTTCTCCAAAACGAAGTTTCATAACGTTATAAAAGTTATATCTTTTATTCCCCGATGATGTCACATTATCCTGCCCACTATTTTCAGCACTGTGTGTTCAAAATACTCAAAAGGGACATGAAACCCACATTTTTTCTTTCATGATTTAGAAAGAGAATGCATTTTTAAACATCTTTCTAATTTACTTCTATTATCTAATTTGTTTTATTCTCTTAATATTCTTTGCTGAAAAGCATATCTAGATATGCTCAGTAGCTGCTGATTGGTTGCTGCACATATAAGCCTCATGTGATTGGCTCACCCATGTGCATTGCTTTTTCTTCAAATAAGGATATCTAAAAAAAATTAAGCAAAATAAATAATAGAAGTAATGTGTAATGTTGTTTAAATTTGTATGTTCTATCTGAATCATGAAAGAAAGATTTTGAGTTTAGTGGCCCTTTAAACCAATGAAATTGTGTTTAAAGCGCCATTTTGAAACCTAGGTATTGAAAACGGATTGGTACAGAGCAAAGGATACCCATGGAGTGGGTTTGGAAAAAAATTAAATTTGCAGGCAAGATTTCTGATATACGGTAGAGATATGTTAATGAAATGCTATTGATAAAAAGCGTATTTGGGGTAGTTAGTTAGTAACAGGCATAGAAAATATTTACTTACAGTGGCCCTTTAACATGACTCTCTAATCTCAAATGTATCAAAATGTCACAGATATTGGGCATCTATTATTAGTTCAGACATTTTCTTAGTAAAATAATGACAGCGTGAGATGGGTATGCAACTCTTTTATGGTCTTGATGGCTATTGTACCTTAATGTAACACAGGTCTCTACTCAATAAGCTGAGCTTCTGTTGTCTTAGGCAGAAAAGTGTATTTTTTTCTTTCAATAAAGACCAGTATGATCCAATGAATTTAAATATGGCACAAATGTTACTAAATGTTGTTTGTGCCAGGGCTGTCCAATTCCAGTTATCGAGACCCACTAACAGGCCAGATTTTCAGTGTGTCTGAACAGTTCCAGAGAAATGGAAGTGCACACTGAAGACCTTATAAGCCACATCCCACTACAGATCTGTCCCTAATAATTTCAAATAGTATCTCCTTGTAACAATGTAGCAAACGTGCCATGTAGAGAGGTTTTCTGCTATACCTCAATACACAAATGCACATATAGAGTGTCCACAGTACCTTTATTTAAAATCGCTCCTTTATTGGAACAGATTAAAATACATGCAAACCCTTTCAGCATGATTAAGGGCTTAAAGACCCGAAACATTGCATGCATTTTAATCTGTTCCAATAAAGGAGTAATTTTAAAGAAATATGCCTGTGGACACTCTATATATACAGATCTTTGCTATAAAAAAGGACAGTGGCTAGCTGTGTCTACTCTAGTAACAGGTATGGATTGGCACCTCCAAGTAAAGAATTAAAATGCAGCTGCAGCAAACATGGTGTTAATGTGTTAAGAAAGTTTTTGCACTTGGTGTGTATCTTAATTTTCCAGAAGACAATAGAAAAGTCTTGTAATTGTAAGGGGTTTTATGTCCTTTTAAACACAAAATTCTTTCCTGTCATTGGGTCTTGATTATTAGAACAAAAGTACCCTGGTTACAACTCTCTATTAGAGGTCAATAGGTCACATTGAAAGGAAAATGTGAATGACGGTTCCCTGATGTCATGATATACAAATATAATTACTAATTAAAGTGATTATCTGCAACTGCCGAATGACCAACGTTGACTCAAACTGGGTTTCCTAAGGCTAACCTTGCAAAAGTTAAAGTTCATCTAGACACGTGGAACATCAAACAGAAGCCAGGTGAACTAACCAAGGGAAATAATAAACCACAAATTACGAGGACTTCAGGATCCCTTGAATTAAATAATTCAAATATGTCTGAGTGCATTTCAGTTTTTAATTGAAGCATTCTTGCAATATACCTGTTTTAGCAAAAACAAATGTTTCTATCAATAGTTATTTGTGTTTCAAGGGCATATTTAAACATGCTGTGAGTTTCCAGTGCACCCACTTTGAAACATCTATTTAACCAGGGCTAGAGGCCCAGTAACTAAAGAGACTATGAAATAGACGTGGGCATTTGGGTGCTTAGGGGTAGATTTATCAAAGGCTATGCGAAGTCTGTATGTGCTTCGCCTGTAATTGCGCCCCAGCTCACCTCCGGAGAAGCGCACATGTGCGCCTGAATTTATAAAAAAAAAACATAATTTATGTAAGAACTTACCTGATAAATTCATTTCTTTCATATTAGCAAGAGTCCATGAGCTAGTGACGTATGGGATATACATTCCTACCAGGAGGGGCAAAGTTTCCCAAACCTCAAAATGCCTATAAATACACCCCTCACCACACCCACAATTCAGTTTAACGAATAGCCAAGAAGTGGGGTGATAAAAAAGTGCGAAAGCATATAAAATAAGGAATTGGAATAATTGTGCTTTATACAAAATCATAACCACCACAAAAAAAGGGCGGGCCTCATGGACTCTTGCTAATATGAAAGAAATGAATTTATCAGGTAAGTTCTTACATAAATTATGTTTTCTTTCATGTAATTAGCAAGAGTCCATGAGCTAGTGACGTATGGGATAATGACTACCCAAGATGTGGATCTTTCCACACAAGAGTCACTAGAGAGGGAGGGATAAAATAAAGACAGCCAATTCCTGCTGAAAATAATCCACACCCAAAATAAAGTTTAACGAAAAACAGAAGCAGAAGATTCAAACTGAAACCGCTGCCTGAAGTACTTTTCTACCAAAAACTGCTTCAGAAGAAGAAAATACATCAAAATGGTAGAATTTAGTAAAAGTATGCAAAGAGGACCAAGTTGCTGCTTTGCAGATCTGGTCAACCGAAGCTTCATTCCTAAATGCCCAGGAAGTAGATACTGACCTAGTAGAATGAGCTGTAATTCTCTGAGGCGGAATTTTACCCGACTCAACATAGGCAAGATGAATTAAAGATTTCAACCAAGATGCCAAAGAAATGGCAGAAGCTTTCTGGCCTTTCCTAGAACCGGAAAAGATAACAAATAGACTAGAAGTCTTACGGAAAGATTTCGTAGCTTCAACATAATATTTCAAAGCTCTAACAACATCCAAAGAATGCAACGATTTCTCCTTAGAATTCTTAGGATTAGGACATAATGAAGGAACCACAATTTCTCTACTAATGTTGTTGGAATTCACAACTTTAGGTAAAAATTCAAAAGAAGTTCGCAACACCGCCTTATCCTGATGAAAAATCAGAAAAGGAGACTCACAAGAAAGAGCAGATAATTCAGAAACTCTTCTAGCAGAAGAGATGGCCAAAAGGAACAAAACTTTCCAAGAAAGTAATTTAATGTCCAATGAATGCATAGGTTCAAACGGAGGAGCTTGAAGAGCTCCCAGAACCAAATTCAAACTCCAAGGAGGAGAAATTGACTTAATGACAGGTTTTATACGAACCAAAGCTTGTACAAAACAATGAATATCAGGAAGAATAGCAATCTTTCTGTGAAAAAGAACAGAAAGAGCAGAGATTTGTCCTTTCAAAGAACTTGCGGACAAACCCTTATCTAAACCATCCTGAAGAAACTGTAAAATTCTCGGTATTCTAAAAGAATGCCAAGAAAAATGATGAGAAAGACACCAAGAAATATAAGTCTTCCAGACTCTATAATATATCTCTCGAGATACAGATTTACGAGCCTGTAACATAGTATTAATCACGGAGTCAGAGAAACCTCTTTGACCAAGAATCAAGCGTTCAATCTCCATACCTTTAAATTTAAGGATTTCAGATCCTGATGGAAAAAAGGGCCTTGTGACAGAAGGTCTGGTCTTAACGGAAGAGTCCACGGTTGGCAAGAGGCCATCCGGACAAGATCCGCATACCAAAACCTGTGAGGCCATGCCGGAGCTACCAGCAGAACAAACGAACATTCCTTCAGAATCTTGGAGATTACTCTTGGAAGAAGAACTAGAGGCGGAAAGATATAGGCAGGATGATACTTCCAAGGAAGTGATAATGCATCCACTGCCTCCGCCTGAGGATCCCGGGATCTGGACAGATACCTGGGAAGTTTCTTGTTTAGATGGGACGCCATCAGATCTATTTCTGGAAGTTCCCACATTTGAACAATCTGAAGAAATACCTCTGGGTGAAGAGACCATTCGCCCGGATGCAACGTTTGGCGACTGAGATAATCCGCTTCCCAATTGTCTACACCTGGGATATGAACCGCAGAGATTAGACAGGAGCTGGATTCCGCCCAAACCAAAATTCGAGATACTTCTTTCATAGCCAGAGGACTGTGAGTCCCTCCTTGATGATTGATGTATGCCACAGTTGTGACATTGTCTGTCTGAAAACAAATGAACGATTCTCTCTTCAGAAGAGGCCAAAACTGAAGAGCTCTGAAAATTGCACGGAGTTCCAAAATATTGATCGGTAATCTCACCTCCTGAGATTCCCAAACTCCTTGTGCCGTCAGAGATCCCCACACAGCTCCCCAACCTGTGAGACTTGCATCTGTTGAAATTACAGTCCAGGTCGGAAGCACAAAAGAAGCCCCCTGAATTAAACGATGGTGATCTGTCCACCATGTTAGAGAGTGTCGAACAATCGGTTTTAAAGATATTAATTGAGATATCTTCGTGTAATCCTTGCACCATTGCTTCAGCATACAGAGCTGAAGAGGTCGCATGTGAAAACGAGCAAAGGGGATCGCGTCCGATGCAGCAGTCATAAGACCTAGAATTTCCATGCATAAGGCTACCGAAGGGAATGATTGTGACTGAAGGTTTCGACAAGCTGTAATCAACTTTAGACGTCTCTTGTCTGTTAAAGACAGAGTCATGGACACTGAATCCATCTGGAAACCCAGAAAGGTTACCCTTGTCTGAGGAATCAAAGAACTTTTTGGTAAATTGATCCTCCAACCATGATCTTGAAGAAACAACACAAGTTGATTCGTATGAGATTCTGCTAAATGTAAAGACTGAGCAAGTACCAAGATATCGTCCAAATAAGGAAATACCACAATACCCTGTTCTCTGATTACAGACAGCAGGGCACCGAGAACCTTTGTAAAAATTCTTGGAGCTGTAGCTAGGCCAAACGGCAGAGCCACAAATTGGTAATGCTTGTCCAGAAACGAGAATCTCAGGAACTGATAATGATCTGGATGAATCGGAATATGCAGATATGCATCCTGTAAATCTATCGTGGACATATAATTCCCTTGCTGAACAAAAGGTAAGATAGTCCTTACAGTTACCATCTTGAACGTTGGTATCCTTACATAACGATTCAATATTTTTAGATCCAGAACTGGTCTGAAAGAATTCTCCTTCTTTGGTACAATGAAGAGATTTGAATAAAACCCCATCCCCTGTTCCGGAACTGGAACTGGCATAATTACTCCAGTCAACTCTAGATCTGAAACACATTTCAGAAATGCTTGAGCTTTTACTGGATTTACTGGGACACGGGAAAGAAAAAATCTCTTTGCAGGAGGTCTCAACTTGAAACCAATTCTGTACCCTTCTGAAACAATGCTCTGAATCCAAAGATTGTGAACAGAATTGATCCAAATTTCCTTGAAAAAACGTAACCTGCCCCCTACCAGCTGAGCTGGAATGAGGGCCGCACCTTCATGTGGACTTAGAAGCAGGCTTTGCCTTTCTAGCTGGCTTGGATTTATTCCAGACTGGAGATGGTCTCCAAACTGAAACTGCTCCTGAGGATGAAGGATCAGGCTTTTGTTCTTTGTTGAAACGAAAGGAACGAAAACGATTATTAGCCCTGTTTTTACCTTTAGATTTTTTATCCTGTGGTAAAAAAGTTCCTTTCCCACCAGTAACAGTTGAAATAATGGAATCCAACTGAGAACCAAATAATTTGTTACCCTGGAAAGAAATGGAAAGTAAAGTTGATTTAGAAGCCATATCAGCATTCCAAGTTTTAAGCCATAAAGCTCTTCTAGCTAAAATAGCTAGAGACATAAACCTGACATCAACTCTGATAATATCAAAAATGGCATCACAGATAAAATTATTAGCATGCTGAAGAAGAATAATAATATCATGAGAATCACGATGTGTTACTTGTTGCGCTAAAGTTTCCAACCAAAAAGTTGAAGCTGCAGCAACATCAGCCAAAGATATAGCAGGTCTAAGAAGATTACCTGAACACAGATAAGCTTTTCTTAGAAAGGACTCAATTTTCCTATCTAGAGGATCCTTAAACGAAGTACCATCTGACGTAGGAATAGTAGTACGTTTAGCAAGGGTAGAAATAGCCCCATCAACTTTAGGGATCTTGTCCCAAAATTCTAATCTGTCAGACGGCACAGGATATAATTGCTTAAAACGTTTAGAAGGAGTAAATGAATTACCCAAATTATCCCATTCTTTGGAAATTACTGCAGAAATAGCATTAGGAACAGGAAAAACTTCTGGAATAACCACAGGAGCTTTAAATACCTTATCTAAACGTTTAGAATTAGTATCAAGAGGACCAGAATCCTCTATTTCTAAAGCAATTAGAACTTCTTTAAGTAAAGAACGAATAAATTCCATTTTAAATAAATATGAAGATTTATCAGCATCAACCTCAGAGACAGAATCCTCTGAACCAGAGGAGTCATCAGAATCAGAATGATGATGTTCATTTAAAAATTCATCTGTAGGGAGAGAAGTTTTAAAAGATTTTTTACGTTTACTAGAAGGAGAAATAACAGACATAGCCTTCTTTATGGATTCAGAAACAAAATCTCTTATATTATCAGGAACATTCTGCACCTTAGATGTTGAGGGAACTGCAACAGGCAATGGTACTTTACTAAAGGAAATATTATCTGCTTTAACAAGTTTGTTATGACAATCAATACAAACAACAGCTGGAGAAATAGCTACCAAAAGTTTACAGCAGATACACTTAGCTTTGGTAGATTCAGCACTTGACAGCGATTTTCCTGTAGTATCTTCTGGCTCAGATGCAACGTGAGACATCTTGCAATATGTAAGAGAAAAAACAACATATAAAGCAAAATTGATCAAATTCCTTAAATGACAGTTTCAGGAATGGGAAAGAATGCCAAAGAACAAGCTTCTAGCAACCAGAAGCAATAAAAAATGAGACTTAAATAATGTGGAGACAAAAGTGACGCCCATATTTTTTCGCGCCAAATAAGACGCCCACATTATTTGGCGCCTAAATGCTTTTTTGGCGCCAAAAATGACGCCACATCCGGAACGCCGACATTTTTGGCGCGAAATAACGTCAAAGAATGACGCAACTTCCGGCGACACGTATGACGCCGGAAACGGAAATAGAATTTTTGCGCCAAAAAAGTCCGCGCCAAGAATGACGCAATAAAATGAAGCATTTTCAGCCCCCGCGAGCCTAACAGCCCACAGGGAAAAAGTCAAATTTTAAGGTAAGAAAAAATGGTCAAATCAAAATGCATTATCCCAAATATGAAACTGACTGTCTGAAAATAAGGAAAGTTGAACATTCTGAGTCAAGGCAAATAAATGTTTGAATACATATATTTAGAACTTTATAAACAAAGTGCCCAACCATAGCTTGGAGTGTCACAGAAAATAAGACTTACTTACCCCAGGACACTCATCTACATATAGCAGATAGCCAAACCAGTACTGAAACGAGAATCAGCAGAGGTAATGGTATATATAAGAGTATATCGTCGATCTGAAAAGGGAGGTAAGAGATGAATCTCTACGACCGATAACAGAGAACCTATGAAATAGACCCCTTAGAAGGAGATCACTGCATTCAAATAGGCAATACTCTCCTCACATCCCTCTGACATTCACTGCACGCTGAGAGGAAAACCGGGCTCCAACTTGCTGCGGAGCGCATATCAACGTAGAATCTAGCACAAACTTACTTCACCACCTCCATCGGAGGCAAAGTTTGTAAAAACTGAATTGTGGGTGTGGTGAGGGGTGTATTTATAGGCATTTTGAGGTTTGGGAAACTTTGCCCCTCCTGGTAGGAATGTATATCCCATACGTCACTAGCTCATGGACTCTTGCTAATTACATGAAAGAAATTAGATGTAATTTTGAGCGTTTAGTAAAAGGCGAGCTGGGGCGTAATAATGATAAATTTTGCCTGTCGGAAAAAGCATTTACTACCTATTTATCACAGTACATCCCTATAAATATTTATTTATATTTATTTTTAGGTATCTATTTTGCGCATATTTATATTATATGTTTCCATGCTGTTTTTGCCATATATTGGTAATTTAAGATCACAAAATTCAATATATTGAGATATATATATATATATATATATATATAAAACTTTTGGTACCCGTATGCGCCTGTGGAAGCGCAAATTTTTGGCAATAACAGTCTCTTCTTGGTGCTGAGCCTTTGAAAAATGAGTTAAAAGAAGAAAGTACTGCATCACAAGATGTAAAAGGATGTATGATAATGGTGTTCCCCTCTGTATGACGAAATATAAAACACACAATTTAAGGAGAAATTTCAGTTCCCTATCGGCACAAAGCAATGATAAATAAGAAACTGGGCGTATTTGTAGGTCAGGCTGTGAAATTACGTCTATTACTAATGTATATTGGTGCACTTGGGAGCGCGCCCGTACGCTTAGGCGAATGCAAACGGTGTGCAAAGAAGTTTCTTTCAGATTTGCGCAATTATAGGCGCAGACTGCTTTCATAAATATGGCGATTGGTGCGTATGTGTTATTTTGCCTGCAATTACAGGCAAATTGCTTTGATAAATCTACCTCTAGTTAGTATCTGAATGCAGAAGGCGGCAGCCTGTACGGAGCAACATTTATTGTGCAAATCCAGATCGTAGTGTGTTGCAATTTCACAAGAATAAATGAGACACCTCAAAGAGCCGAACAGCATGAGTGGCAGCCTTCTTCCACATTCAGATGCTAACTAAGCACCCAAATGCCCATGTCTACTATAAAATTTGGCATAGAAATAGATGAAGTGATGAAGAGGAGCCTTTATCAACTCAAACATATATATATTTTCTAGTTTCTGAACATGTGCACTTCAAATATAGTAACCTTTTTCATTCCCATGGGCAATGGAGATTTACAGCCAAATGTATTTATTTTGCGCATTTACAGAATAAACTATTTGGGAAAATCATTTTATTTCTATTGTACTTTAGTAATCTGACTTATGTAAAATTCTAGGGACCTGGTCTGGCAAGTAAACGTGGTATAAAAAATAAGTGAACTTGGCATATCTGGAAATAAATCTGGGGCCCCATCCGATATGCAGCGTCGCCCGCAAAAGCCGGTGACGCCATTTTTTATACGAGTTTGGTATCCTATATACAGCACCGCATATAAATGCGGCATGTATATTTCACCCATCGGACGTCGTTTTTTTCCCCCATAGACTAACATAGAAAAGCTGCACAATTTGGTATCCAATATCCAGCGCAAGGCCTTACGTGGCGAAAATGGAGAAAACTTAATCCATTTTCACCTCGCCATAAAATGCAGCCGTAGCAGGCCTTGCGCTGAGTATGGGAGCACTGTAACTCCCTAAAATGCCAACAAAAAAAAACCTAACACCTAACGCATGCGCAATGTCTATCTACTTGTCAACCGCAATCCCTAATAAAGTGTTTAACCCCTTAACCGCCGCTCCCGGACCCCACCGCCACTAAATAAAGTGTTTAACCCCTAAACCGCCGCTACCTACATTAAATGTATTACCCCCTAATCTGACCCCCTTACACCACCGCCGCCACCTACATTAAATATATTAACTCCTTATCTGACCCCCCTACACCGCCGCCACCTACATTAAATATATTACCCCCTAAACCTAAGTCTAACCCTAACACCCCCCCTAACTTATTATTTAAATAAATCTAAATAATATTAATATTATTAACTAAATAATTCCTATTTAAAACTAAATACTTTCCTATAAAATAAACCCTAAGATAGCTACAATATAATTAATAATTACATTGTAGCTATTTTAGGATTTATATTTATTTTACAGGTAACTTTGTATTTATTTTAACTAGGTACAATAGCTATTAAATAATTAATAACTATTTAATAGCTACCTAGTTAAAATAATTATCTGTAAAATAAATCCTAACCTAAGTTACAAATACACCTAACACTACACTATCAATAAATTAATTAAATAAATTAACTACAATTAGCTAATATAAAATACAATTTAATAAACTAAACTATATTACAAAAAAAACAAACACTAAATTACAAAAAATAAAAAATTACAAGAAGTTTAATCTAATTACACCTAATCTAAGCCCCCTAATAAAATAAAAAAGCCCCCCAAAATAATACAATTTCCCTACCCTAAACTAAATTACAAATAGCCCTTAAAAGGGCCTTTTGCGGGGCATTGCCCCAAAGTAACCAGCTCTTTTACCAGCCCTTAAAAAGGGCTTTTTGTGGGGCTTTGCCCCAAAGTAACCAGCTCTTTTACCAGCCCTTAAAAGGGCTTTTTGCGGGGCTTTGCCACAAAGTAATCAGCTCTTTTACCTGTAAAAAAAAAAAAAGATATTCAATACCCCCCCAACATTAAAACCCACCACCCACACACCCCTACTCTAAAACCCACCCGATCCCCCCTTAAATAAACCTAACACTACCCCATTGAAGATCACCCTACCTTGAGCCGTCTTCACCCAGCCGGGCTGAACTCTTCATCCGATCCGGGCACAAGTGGTCCTCCAACCGGGCAGAAGTCTTCATCCGATCGGGGCAGAAGAGGTCCTCCATCCAGCAGAAGTCTTCATACAAGCGGCATCTTCTATCTTCATCCTTCCGGCGATGAACAGCTCCATCTTGAAGACCTCCACCGCGGAACATCCATCTCTGCCGACGACCACCTGACGAATGACTGGTCCTTTAAATGACGTCATCCAAGATGGCGTCCCTCGAATTCCGATTGGCTGATAGGATTCTATCAGCCAATCGGAATTAAGGTAGGAAAAATCCGATTGGTTGATTTAATCAGCCAATCAGATTGAACTTCAATCCGATTGGCTGATTGAATCAGCCAATAGAATTGACGTCACATTCTATTGGCTGATCCAATCAGCCAATCGGATTGAAGTTCAATCTGATTGGCTGATTAAATCAACCAATCTGATTTTTCCTGCCTTAATTCCGATTGGCTGATAGAATCCTATCAGCCAATCGGAATTCGAGGGACGCCATCTTGGATAACATAATTTAAAGGACCAGCCATTCGTCGGGTAGTTGTCCGCCGAGGATGATGTTCCGCGCCGGAGGTCTTCATGATGGAGCCGCTCATCGCCGCAAGGATGAAGACTTCTGCCCCGATCGGATGAAGACTTCTGCCCGGCTGGAGGACCACTTGTGCCTGGATCGGATGAAGACTTCGGCCCGGCTGGGTGAAGACAGCTCAAGGTAGTGTGATCTTCAATGGGGTAGTGTTAGGTTTATTTAAGGGGGGATCGGGTGGGTTTTAGAGTAGGGGTGTGTGGGTGGTGGGTTGTAATGTTGGAAGGGTGGTATTGTATTTCTTTTTTTTTTTTACAGGTAAAAGAGCCCTTTTAAGGGCTGGTAAAAGAGCTGATTACTTTGGGGCAATGCCCCACAAAAGGCCCTTTTAAGTGCTATTTGTAATTTAGTTTAGAGTAGGGAAATTTTATTATTTTGGGGGGCTTTTTTATTTTATTAGGGGGCTTATATTAGGTGTCATTAGATTAAACTTCTTGGAATATTTTTTTATTTTTTGTAATTTAGTGGGTTTTTTGTAATATAGTTTAGTTTATTTAATTGTATTTTATTATAGATAATTGTAGTTAATTTATTTATTTAATTAATTTATTGATAGTGTAGTGTTAGATGTATTTGTAACTTAGGTTAGGATTTATTTTACAGGTAATTTTGTAATTATTTTAACTAGGTAGCTATTAAATAGTTATTAACTATTTAATAGCTATTGTACCTAGTTAAAATAAATACAAAGTTACATGTAAAATAAATATAAATCCTAAAATAGCTACAATGTAATTATTAATTATATTGTAGCTATTTTAGGGTTTATTTTATAGGTAAGTATTTAGTTTTAAATAGGAATACTTTAGTTAATTATATTAATATTATTTAAATAATAATTAAGTTTGGGGGTGTTAGGGTTAGACTTAGGTTTAGGGGGTAATACATTTAATGTAGGTGGCGGCAGTGTAGGGGGGTCAGATTAGGGGTTAATATATTTAATGTAGGTGGCGGTGGGGTCCAGGAGCGGCGGTTTAGGGGTTAAACACTTTATTTAGTGGCGGCGGGATTGCGGATATAGGGGTATACATGTCGGGATGATGTTTGGGAGGTGTGTTAGACAGTTATGGGAGATTTCATATTTTAGTTAGTTTTTGTAGGCGCAGGCAGTTTCTAAAGTGCCATAAGTCACCGGCGACTCCAGAAATTTGTACTTACACTTATTTCTGGACATCGCTAGTTTGTCCGACTTACGGCGGGGTATATTGGATACCCCGATGTGCGAGGTGAAACTACGGGTGGCGCGGGTTCTCTCGCTTGCTCCGAAAACTATGCCGTATATCGGATTGCGCCCCTGAGGTTGTAGGTGGTTAATCAAAAACAAATCTGTAGAGATGATCATTTGCATGTAGAGCTTACTTGTAAGCACATTTCACATCTATAATTATTTATGTCATCAAAAAATAACCAAAGAAAGTACCCAAGCAATGGTAGCATTTCTACTGGCTTGTATTGAAAAGATGTGGGTTTAAAAGCCTGAAAAGACTCAAATACATTTGGCTTCTATTGAATATATTGCTGGCTTAAATCCCTTTAACACATTGACTGCTATTTTTTAAAGCATAGGACTTCTTAATTGTCCTTATTATTCCCCGCTCCCCCCCATCCAAAAAAAAGAAAACAAAGTGAAAAAAGCATGATATTGCGAAGCTTGAAATTAATGTACATTTTAAGTTGACAGATACATGAGTTTATGCCAAACACGTTGGCTACTTGCCGATAGCCAGATATAAAATTATCCTCTAGTACAGCAATTGGTCCCTGACAAGACTCTAAAAAGGAAGTATATATATATTTGTGAAGGAGAGACAAGCCCATTGCAATACAGCACTGCATGAAACTGTGTGCATTATATATATATTTTTTTTTTTTTAATTTATACACCAACAGTGTAAATACAATATACAAACAATAATATTGGCTTTTCCATCACATCATTATACAATAAATGTTCATATTAATGCATAAAAATAAATATAAAACCCACAAGTCTCTATTTAACTCCAATAGGACAACAGCAAAAACCAAGGTAAAGAGGAAAAAAAAAAAAAAAAAAAAAAAAAAAAAAAAGGAAGGAAGCCCCTCTATTGGTGTTATACCTTTACTCTGTTGGTTTTTTTTATTTTTAGTTCTCTCCGACTCATTCCAAAAAACAAACAACAACGTACAAAAAAAAAAAAAAAAAAAAAAAAGGGAAAGTAAAGAATAAGGGGGGAGGAACCCCCTCTCATCCATCCCCCTTCCTCCACTCCCTCCAGGTACCTACCAGTTACCTAGTAAAACTATTTCTGAATTTTGAAATGGAAAAATTATAAGATTTATTTCCATGGTGGAAAATATCTTTAGAAAAGTTGCCCACTTATCAAAGAATTTCCTGATATCCTGTTCACTATCTATGTTTGTATCCCTTTGCTCAAGTATGCATTGTTTTTTCATACAGTTCTTAACTTCAGTGATACTTGGAAGAGCTCTGCTTTTCCATTTTTTGCATATTAAATATCTAGCAGCAAGAATAGAGGAAATTACTATTTTTTCATTGCTATACTTACCAAGGGTTGTATTTACACAGAATATTATCTGAAAAAATGATAGGGGCACAAAGGCTATTTTTAATACATTTTTTAACCAGTATTCTAGTTTGAACCAGAAGTTCCTTATTTTTGGGCATGCCCAAAACATGTGCATTAAATCTGCTGCATAGAAAGAACATTTAGGACATTCATTAAAACCCAGATTGCCACATCTGAGGCCTCTCCTAGGGGTAAAATAAGCTCTATGTAGAATCCTAACCTGTGACTCACGCCAAGTGGAAGAGAGTGTGGTTTGGGCAACCTTATTTATTGATATTTGAAGCGTCTTAGGCTCGACATTACTTTGAGGTATTAGTACATTCCAATCTGCTACCATTTTGGCTAAGATTGGAAGACCTTTGTTGGTGCCCAAAAGGTGATAACAGAAAGCAATTGACAGGCACCCATTTCTGGCTAAAACAAGCCAGTTCTCTAATTTACCCAATCCCCAGTTCCAGCCTCTTTCTTTGGTTAATTCCAGGACAAAGTGTCTTGCCTGTAAATAGGCAAAAAAATCTATATTAGATAAACTAAATTCTGTTTTTAGTTCCTGGAACGTTTTGATGCACCCCCTATCTCTATCCAGCAGCTGACAAGCTTTACTCAGACCGGCATTATGCCAACCCTTAAAAACAGGAGAATTTAGGCCTGCTACAAATTTAGGATTTCCCAAAAAGGGTAGATAATAAGAAGTTCTAACGTTAATTGAGAGTAGAGTGGCGATTTTATGCCATGCCTTAAGTGGATTGAAAATTGTTTTCATTTTCTTAATTTCTGACGGCATTTCCTTGGGTAACAGGTGTATTAATGCTGATGGGAGATATGGGGCGCAAACATTGGTTTCAAGCTCATTATTCAAGATGTAATTATTGACTAGGATCCAATCAATTACTATTCGAGCAAGAAAGCAAAGATTATAATGCCTTAAATCTGGCAAAGCCAGTCCCCCATACTCCTTTGGCACTGAAAGTTTAGCCAGGGAAATTTTAGACCTTTTCTCCTGCCAGAGAAACCGTGTAAGTGAGCTATTAACAAAGCGGATATCCTTTTCATACAGAATTAATGAAGTATTTTGGAGAACATATAGCAACTTAGGAAGGAGAACCATTTTAAATAATGCAATGCGTCCAGAGATAGAAATAGGCAGGTTTTGCCATATTTTAAGTTTTTCTTTAATATGGTTGAGTACCGGTGGGATATTAAGATTGTAAAGATCTGGAAATTTGGCCGGAATATGAATCCCCAGATATTTAAAAGAGTCCGTGACTTCTCGAAAAGGTATAATTGAAAGGGAGGTAGGGTTCTTCCTAAGCCAGAAAATTTCAGACTTTGACTTATTAACTTTATATCCAGAGAAGGATCCAAAATGGTCCATTATCTGGATCAGCTTAGGAATGTTAACTTTTGTATTAGCCAAATATATAAGTAGATCATCTGCATATAATCCAACTTTTATCTCATGTTTATGTATTCTTATGCCCTCAAGGGATTGCCTTATCAAAATAGCCAAAGGTTCTATGGAAATATCAAAGAGGAGTGGAGAGAGGGGGCACCCCTGACGTGTTCCCCTACCTAGGCATATAGTAGGAGAGAGATTGCCATTCACTATTAATCTTGTAGAAGATTGGCTATATAAATTCTCTACAAAATTGGAGAAGTTACCACCAATACCAAAATGTGTCAGTGAGGTTATTATATGCTCATGGAGGATGGAATCGAAGGCTTTTTCAGCGTCAATAGATAGAATAACGGAATCAGGAGTGTCCCCCTCTCCATCCTCTGAGTCTGTCATATTCCAAAAATGCTCCATTACAACCAAGAGTTCTCTTATTTTTGCAGAGGAATTGCGTTTGTTAAGAAATCCTGCCTGATCAGTATGAATAATTTTTCCAAGTACCCCCTGCAATCTAGATGCTAAAACTGTTGTTAGAATTTTGTAATCAGAGTTAAGAAGAGCTATTGGCCTATATGATTCTTTGCATATAGGATCTTTGCCACTTTTGAGTATTAGAGTCGTGAATGATGAAGAAAAAGAGGGCGGAACAGGTTTAGCATTTATGAAAAAATTGTTAAAAAGAGTACATAAGTAGGGGGCGCTTTCTGAGGATAGTATTTTGTAAAAGTCGCTTGGTAGGCCGTCAGGACCCGCTGCTTTATTAGAAGATAGATTAGAGATCGCTTTCTCAATATCCTCTATAGTAATAGGGGAGTTTAAGACATCAGCACTATCTGATGACAGAGTGGGAGGAGTAATTTTGCTCCAGAAGTCAATAGAGTTTTTTGCGTCATATGCCCTACATGCATATACTTCTTGAAAATATTCAGATAATGCCTGTGCGATGTCTTCAGATCTTAGCAATTGTTTCCCTTTATATTGAAGATGCTCTATAACAGATTGCTTTTTCTCATTTTTCACAAGCTTCGCCAACATTCTACCAGTTTTGTTTCCATACCTATACATTTTGGCTTGAATTCTCAGTTCCTTATGCGACTCCTGCTGTAGTATAAATGTATCCCTTTCATTCTTAGCTCGAACATATTTAGCCCAGCTTTCGGGGGTTTTATCCAGTAAAAATTGGTTATATGAATTTATCAAAAATGTGCCTACTTCCTTTTCTCTTAGTCTTATTTTTTTCAAAATTGTACTCCTATATGCTATTATTTCACCCCGCATTACTGCCTTCGCAGCCTCCCAGAATATTTCAGGTCGATCTAAATAATTTGTGTTAAAATGAGCATATTCTTGAAATTTGCTTTTGAGCCATCCTTTAAATTTGAAATCAGAGGCCAAAAAATATGGGAATGAGAATCGAGATGGGGTAGGTTGAAAATGCGTCTTTTGAAATTCGAGAGAAATAGAGGCATGATCTGACAGTGTAATCTGTGAAATTTCGGATTTGACCTGGGATGTTGCTATATGTTCATCTATTAAAAACAGATCAATCCGTGATAGAGTTTTATGAGCTTTCGAAAGGCATGTGTAATTCTGAACATCTGGGTTCTGGGATCTCCAGATATCGCGCAAACCTAAATTCTGTTTGAGTTTTTTAAACAACTTAGCTTCCAGATTATCTTTTTTTTGTTTCAGTCGCTTGATATTGCTTCTAAGCCTATCTATTGGGCATTTTGGTGCCATGTTGAAATCTCCACCAATAATTAGATGCCCTGTAAGAAGAAGTAATTTGGCCTGGAGTGTATCCCAGAACTCGGGATCGAAAGTATTGGGACCGTAAAAATTGCAAAGTGTATACACCCTTTGGGCAATTTTAATCTTAAGTAACACATATCTCCCCCCAGGATCAGCCTCAGAGTGGAGACACTGGTAATTAATTTTTTTCCCGATCAGTATAGCCACCCCCCCCCTTCCTCCTCATACTTGGTGCAAAAAAGATTTCCTTTACCCAAGAGGTTTTTAATTTTAAAGATTCTTCTGTACTCAGATGTGTTTCCTGTAAGAAACCTATATCCGTTTGTGCTTTTTGTAACTGGGTAAGAATAGCCTTTCTTTTGATAGGTGTTGAAATACCGCCCACATTCCAAGAGGTTATTTTACATTTGTCTAACATTGTTTCTTTTTATATGACCAGAGGGAGAGGAAGAAGAGGAGGGAGGAGGAGGGAGAGAAAGAAAAAAAAAAAAAAAAAAAAAAAAGGGGGGAAAATAATAATAATAGTTTAAAAGAGTTATTCTGCAGTCAGAGAGACCCATCCCATTCCCACCCCCCACTGCCCTGCGTCCCGATTTACCGAGACTCACAGGGTTTTCCCAAATGAAAACCTTCATTTTACCAATTCCTTTAGCGTCCTGTGTCAGCTACTAGTGTCTAAGGTGGTAGACCTAAGGTTATTACAAATTCTATCCCCTACCTTCCTGTTGTTCTATCTCTATTGTAAATTTTTCCGCTTCTTCGGCGGATTCAAAGAAATGTGTTTCACCATTAATTGTAATCTTAAGTTTAGCCGGATAGATTATTGTAGCGCGGTGTCCCCCTTTAATAAGTTTTGTGCAAATGTGTGATAGTTCTTTCCTTTTCCCTGCTGTTTCTGCGCAGAAATCTTGAAATAAGTAAACATTAGAAGATTCTAATAGAATAGGCTGATTTTTCCGATAGTATTGAAAAAGAGTAGTTTTATCCTGGAAATTCAATAGTTTTGCTATTATTGGTCTTGGTCTTATTCTCCCCCTCCCCTCCTCTATCTGTCGTCCCAATCTATGCGCCCTTTCTACAATTATTGGGGGGTGCGAGGAGGGCAAGCCTAGTAATTGAACTAAGGTGACAGATATAAATTTTCCAAGGTCCTCAAATTGTTTCCCCTCGGGAACCCCAATTATTCTTATGTTGTTCCTCCTGGAACGGTTCTCTAGGTCCTCTATTTTGGCTTGCATTTTGAGTAAGGTTGTATCTATCGTTTTTAGCTTAGAGCTGTGAATTATACTATTATCTTCCAGGTCTGAGACTCTTTGTTCGGCCTCCTGAAGTCTGTTCGAAAATTGTCTAATTTCATTAGTTAGGGAGATAATATCTTGTTTAATCTCAAATTTCATAGAGTCAAATCTCGGTGCGAGCGCTTCTGTTATGCGAGCTACAAGTGATTGAGTGTCTGGTGCTTCTTTATCGTGCAAAGGGTTGGTATGACTAAAGTGAGTGTCCTGGGTTTCTATTGTGCTTTTGTTTTTCCTATCTCTGTGCTTAGCCATCATAGTGGGTGAAGGAGTTTTAGTGTGTGTGTGAAGAAATTTATCCATAAATTAATGGTATAAAGTCGAACAAAATTAGGAGGGGGAGAAATTTTTTCCCCCCCTTAATGTGCAAAAATATGTGACAGGGAAAGTTGTGAGGATGGGGGTGAAGGTGAGATACCTGTGAAGGGAGGAGAAAAAAAAAAAAAAAAAAAAAAAGGGGAGGGAGTGAAAGGGGACAAAAGTGTTCTATGTGCTTGCGCCAAGATTCGATCCCCTACAAAGTTTTTCCTCAATTAGATACCTTTATAACTTCAGGGAGAGGGTTTATATTTTGCTTAATGTATCTTCAAGTCTAACTAAAGTGCTAAATTTGAGTTTTGATCGTAGCTATGTTTTTTTTTATGTATGGGGCAACCCAGTAACTAGCTCCACGGTAGAGACCACGCGAAAATTTATTTTCCAGACTCCGTTTCTCTGCCCTATTCTTTTTCTTTTTTCTTTATTGGATTGTTTCAGATAGATTTCCCAGGGAGGGAGGGGGTCAATTTAACAATAAACAGCCTCCTTTTAATTGTCTTTTGACAGGGTGGGGGAGCTATAGCAAATGAATTATAAGTTCTCAACTACCCCACTATATGTTACCAGCTACACCTTAGATTAGGGGGATATCCTAAACGTTGGTTGCTAGTCAAAAAAGTTACCAAAGATACAGTATGTAGTTTTATCTTTACAGATTAACTGTAGCTATTATTGTGGTAAATTAAACCTCTCTCCTGCAATAAGATATAGTTCCCTATATATACCAGCTATAGATTATTTGCTAGTTATATCTACCTATAGATTTGTCAGATAGTAACACAAAAAGAGAAAAATCAAAACCCTTTCCAATATTGCAGTGATCCGTTAATGCAAATATTAGTATAGATATATAGAGCAATTATTTATCTTTTAGTAAGGTTAGTAACATGCATAAGTTATAGCACTTTTAAAGCCATTTCCATTACTAGGTACTAGACAAACATTCACTATTTCTTGTAGCCTTCTATATTAGAATAGTCTATTTCTATATGTACTCATGAGTGGCTATCTTCCTATAGCAAGTGTTTCTTATGCCTTACGTATAGTCTTTGCATTAGAGACCAAAATACTCTGTTTGCTGATATTCCCCTATTACTTTCAGCTTATAGTAATAGCCAACGGTCGCTAAAGCTTTATTTTATATATAAAGCCGCTAGAATATCTGATTCCTGGGTGGATTTACTTATCAGACCTTATAATAAAAGGGTACCCCCAGCTTTAGCCAGTACTCAAAATTATTAGTAGTGTTGGAATATATTCTTGTGCCCGTCTACATTACCTGTAAGCAGTGTTCAGCTGAATATATCTCTATTTTCAAATATTTTGGAATTTTCTGTGTAGCCCAGTTATATGCTATTTGCTAGTTATGTCTAGATATCAACTGAAAAGTAACACAGAGCAAGATTTTTTTCCCATATTACAATGCTTAGTGTATACCTTAGTAAGTTCAGGCAGTAAGATAGAGAAAGCAGAACAATTATTTAACTTTTAGCAAGGGTGATAACATATAAACGTTTATATACTACATATAACCTTTTCCAGTGCCCAACGCTAAAAAGTAGTACATTGTTTCTTATTTCCTAATGCATTATAATATAGTGTATCTGTTGTAACCAGCAATTCTTATACTTTAAATGTATCTTTTACATAAAAGACAAAAAGTAATCAGCGTGCTGACATTTCCTGATACTCTCAGCTTAGAAGGATTCAAGAGTCAATGCTTTATATATTTGTTCCTTTAGGGTCAGTGCAGTTTATTCTTTTATAGAAAAAAGAGAGAGAAGCAACCCTATAGTTGTTGATAAGCTTTCAAGGTTTTTCCCTTATTTTCAAGTATGAGGCCTCCTTTTTCCCTCCTTTCCTTTTTACTCCCCTCTCCTTCCCTTCTCTCTTCCCTCTTCTGCCCTCTTTTCAGAGGTTGTTTAGCCCATAAAAATGTTTCCAGATAGGCCGAAGGGGTTTAAAAGATTTACTCAGCAGAGGCAGATGTTATCATGCAGGAGGAAAAAGGAGATATTTGCAAGGGTTAGTTAGCACATGCAAGTAATGCAAAGCAGAAAGATTCCTCTTTATACCAGTCCCTTGATCCTAGGTTTGTTTCCCCTGACCAAGGCTTAGCTCAGCCAGCATTATATGTATCAGGGCCCCCTTTCTTTCACCACATAGGTTGCACTGACCTAAGGGTACCCTGTCAACCTCTAAGCCATAGGCAATAAATTTTGGCTATCCCCCAAAAAGTTCAGTGTAGCAGATTAGGGACCAGAGTTGACCCCCCCTCCTCCAACAGACAGGCAATCCCAAACACAGTACCTGCAGGGCTCAACCCTCGCCGACCACCTACAATTCACCCCTCAGGGCAGTGTTCCGTATGAGGCAACCTTCTTCCAACCAAGCTCCACGCCACCATGCAAACTCAGCGTGACCTCCCCGGCCCCTCCTCCTCTCTCGCAGCACCGGTGGGAGAGGAGAGAGAGGCGCCAGCACCAGGGCTAAGAAAGAGGCAGGACCGCAAACCAGGCTGCAGAGGATCTTGCCGTAGGATGCCAGACGAGCGCTCACCCCCTCTCTCGCAGCACCAGTGGGAGAGGGGGGAGTCTGTTGCAGAGAGGTGGTTTCGGATCCTCAGCAGGGGTGAGGCGGAGTCACCAACAGATCAACCAAGCGGAAGCTCGTCGTCGACAAGTGCGGTCCCCCAGCAGGAAATAGATAGGTACAGATGTGGCCAGAAAACGGGGAGCCTTGCAGTCAAAGAGTAGCAAGTCCGCGGGGAATAGGGAGGGAGAGAGGGGGGGAATCAGGACTAGCGTTAAGATATATGCAGTCTTTTGTTCCTATAAGTGAGGATTTGCCGGCATTTCTAAGAGAATTGGAAGACAGTTATGGCAAGGTTTTTCTTTGCAAAAAAACATAATTTATGTAAGAACTTACCTGATAAATTCATTTCTTTCATATTAACAAGAGTCCATGAGCTAGTGACGTATGGGATATACATTCCTACCAGGAGGGGCAAAGTTTCCCAAACCTTAAAATGCCTATAAATACACCCCTCACCACACCCACAAATCAGTTTAACGAATAGCCAAGAAGTGGGGTGATAAGAAAAAGTGCGAAGCATATAAAATAAGGAATTGGAATAATTGTGCTTTATACAAAAAAATCATAACCACCACAAAAAAGGGTGGGCCTCATGGACTCTTGTTAATATGAAAGAAATGAATTTATCAGGTAAGTTCTTACATAAATTATGTTTTCTTTCATGTAATTAACAAGAGTCCATGAGCTAGTGACGTATGGGATAATGACTACCCAAGATGTGGATCTTTCCACACAAGAGTCACTAGAGAGGGAGGGATAAAATAAAGACAGCCAATTCCTGCTGAAAATAATCCACACCCAAAATAAAGTTTAACAAAAAACATAAGCAGAAGATTCAAACTGAAACCGCTGCCTGAAGAACTTTTCTACCAAAAACTGCTTCAGAAGAAGAAAATACATCAAAATGGTAGAATTTAGTAAAAGTATGCAAAGAAGACCAAGTTGCTGCTTTGCAGATCTGGTCAACCGAAGCTTCATTCCTAAACGCCCAGGAAGTAGATACTGACCTAGTAGAATGAGCTGTAATTCTTTGAGGCGGAGTTTTACTCGACTCAACATAGGCAAGATGAATTAAAGATTTCAACCAAGATGCCAAAGAAATGGCAGAAGCTTTCTGGCCTTTCCTAGAACCGGAAAAGATAACAAATAGACTAGAAGTCTTACGGAAAGATTTCGTAGCTTCAACATAATATTTCAAAGCTCTAACAACATCCAAAGAATGCAATGATTTCTCCTTAGAATTCTTAGGATTAGGACATAATGAAGGAACCACAATTTCTCTACTAATGTTGTTGGAATTCACAACTTTAGGTAAAAATTCAAAAGAAGTTCGCAACACCGCCTTATCCTGATGAAAAATCAGAAAAGGAGACTCACACGAAAGAGCAGATAATTCAGAAACTCTTCTAGCAGAAGAGATGGCCAAAAGGAACAAAACTTTCCAAGAAAGTAATTTAATGTCCAATGAATGCATAGGTTCAAACGGAGGAGCTTGAAGAGCTCCCAGAACCAAATTCAAACTCCAAGGAGGAGAAATTGACTTAATGACAGGTTTTATACGAACCAAAGCTTGTACAAAACAATGAATATCAGGAAGAATAGCAATCTTTCTGTGAAAAAGAACAGAAAGAGCAGAGATTTGTCCTTTCAAAGAACTTGCGGACAAACCCTTATCCAAACCATCCTGAAGAAATTGTAAAATTCTCGGTATTCTAAAAGAATGCCAAGAAAAATGATGAGAAAGACA